>NW_027101627.1:0-17157 GCF_035046505.1 Tiliqua scincoides
TCCTCTACGGGCTGTCCTCCGATTCACGTGAGGATAATGATATTTGATATAAGGAGTCAAAAGACCCCTTGGGATAGGGGCCGGAAGGTGTTTCCTCGTTGCTTTGATGTATGGAGTATGGGTACGAAGATTAGGATTAGGATTGAAAATAATAAGGCAAGAACGCCTCCTAATTTATTTGGGATTGAGCGTAGGATAGCGTAGGCAAAGAGGAAGTATCACTCGGGTTTAATGTGTGGTGGCGTGACTAAGGGGTTTGCAGGGGTAAAGTTTTCTGGGTCTCCTAGTAAGTTTGGGGAGAAGAGGGCTAGTAGGAGGAGAACGAAGATTAATAATGTTAGGCCTAAAAGGTCTTTATAGGTGTAATAAGGGTGAAATGGGATTTTGTCTGTGTTGGAGTTTAGGCCTGTGGGGTTATTTGATCCTGTTTCGTGGAGGAAAAGGAGGTGAAGTATAGAGGTTCCCATGATAATAAATGGCAGAATAAAATGGAATGAAAAGAATCGGGTGAGTGTTGCGTTGTCTACTGAGAACCCTCCCCAGATTCATTCTACCAAGGTTGTTCCGATATAGGGAATTGCTGAAAGAAGGTTAGTAATGACGGTGGCCCCTCAAAAAGATATCTGGCCCCATGGAAGTACGTAGCCCACAAAGGCTGTTGCCATTACAAGGAGAAGAAGAACGACCCCAATGTTTCAGGTTTCTTTGTATATGTAAGAGCCGTAGTATAAGCCCCGTCCGATATGGAGGTAAATGCAAATAAAGAATATGGAGGCCCCATTGGCGTGCAGGTTTCGGATTAGCCACCCGTATTGTACGTCTCGACAAATGTGTGCGATTGATGAAAATGCTGAAGAGATGTCTGCTGTGTAGTGTATAGCAAGGAATAGGCCAGTTAGGACTTGTGCGATTAGACAAAATCCAAGTAGTGAGCCAAAATTTCATCATGCTGAGATATTTGATGGGGTGGGGAGGTCAATGAATGTGTTGTTTACAATCTTTAGGATTGGGTGAGTTTTTCGTAGGTTGTGGGTCATTAGTTTTTGTAGTTGAATACAACAGTGGTTTTTCGTGCCGCAGGTCTTGGTTAAAGTCCAGGCAAAAATTATGGTTTATTTTATTTTTTTATTATCTTTTTGTTTATTGGGGGGGTTGGTGGCTGTTGCCTCAAACCCATCCCCGCTTTATGGTGCGGTTGGGTTGGTGGTTGCTGCTGCCGTTGGGTGTGGTGTGTTGGTTTGATTGGGTAGTTCTTTTGTTTCTTTGGTCTTATTTTTGATTTATTTAGGGGGAATGTTGGTGGTATTTGCTTATTCTGTAGCGTTGGCGGCTGAGCCCTACCCTGAGACATGGGGGAGCTGGTCTGTTGGGTTGTATGTTGGGGGGTATTTTGTTTTGGTGACGGTGTTGTTTGTGGTATTTGGTGGGGGGTGGGTGGTGGAGGGGTTTGGAGTTGTTGGGGTTGATTGTGTAGGGTTACATTTTGTTCGTGCGGACTTTAGTGGGGTGTCTTTGTTATATTCATGGGGGGGTGGCTGTTTATTAATTTCCGGGTGAGGCTTATTGCTGGCTTTATTTGTTGCGTTAGAGCTGTCACGTGGGTTGGCGCGGGGGGCTTTGCGGGTAATTAGATTAAAATAAAAATGAGCACCGAGGTCATAAATAGGACAAATATGATTAAGTAGGCTTTAATAAGACCTTTGTTGGCAGTAGAAATGCTGTTGACCATGGGGGTGTTGGTTATTGTTAGTATTTTTGGACCAATTTTTTCATACCATAGTTGGTCGTTTAGGTGTGAGGCAAGGTTTTGTCCTTGTATGAGTGAAATGTTTGGGTGGGTTCGGTGAATGATTATGTTGAAGAATCCTAGTTGGTTTGAGAAGTTGTTTAACTTATTATGTTTTGGAGTCAAGAGTGTTGTTGTTTGGGTGGCTAGTTCTAAAGCATATAAAAGGCCTAAGATTGTTACGAGTAATGCGGACAGTTTTATGTTTGTTGATATGGTTAATGCTGTTGTTTTGATTGGAAGAACAGAGGAGATAAGGAGTAAGCCAGTTAAAATGCTTCCTGTTGCGAGGCGAACAAGGGGGTTGGTTAGGGTTTTATTGTTTTCGGAAATGATGACAAGAGTGTTCCCTCGGGAGGTGTTTATTTGTACGTAGAAGATTAGTCGTAGGCTGTAGGCGGCCGTTAGGGCCGTTGCTGTGAGAGTTAGTATTAGGGCTCAGGCGTTAAGGTAGGAGGTATTTATTGTTTCGATGATGGTGTCTTTTGAGAAAAAGCCGGATAGAAAGGGGGTTCCTATTAGGGCAAGGCTGCCGATGGTTAGGCAGGAGGTGGTAACGGGTATTGCTTTGTTAATGCCTCCTATCTTTCGGATGTCCTGTTCGTCTGATAAATTATGAATGATCGACCCAGAACAGAGGAATAACATGGCTTTAAAGAATGCGTGGGTTGAAATATGAAAGAAGGCTAGTTGTGGTTGGTTTAATCCTACGGTGACCATTATCAACCCAAGCTGGCTTGAGGTTGAGAAGGCGATGATTTTTTTAATATCGTTTTGTGTGAGGGCACAAATTGCTGTGAATAAGGTTGTTATTGCACCTAGACAAAGGCAGGTGGATAGGGCTGTTGTGTTTGTTTCTAATAGGGGGTGGAGGCGAATTAGTAGGAATACACCTGCCACAACCATTGTGCTGGAGTGGAGTAAGGCAGAGACGGGAGTAGGACCTTCTATGGCTGCTGGTAATCATGGGTGAAGGCCAAATTGGGCAGACTTTCCTGCGGCAGCTAAGATTAAACCCAAGAGGGGGACAAGGGTGACTGAGTTTGGGTTAGTAAATAGTTGATGAAATTCTCAGGTGGTTGTGTTTATAGCAAGTCAGGCTATTGTTAGGATAAGGCCAATATCCCCAACTCGGTTATAAATGACTGCCTGTAGGGCGGATGAGTTTGCGTCGGAACGTGAGAATCATCACCCGATTAATAGAAAGGATATAATTCCAACCCCCTCCCACCCAATAAAAAGCTGGAAGATATTATTTGCGGTAACAAGAATTAATATAGCTAGTAAGAATAGGAGAAGATACTTAAAAAATCGGTTGATAAAGGGGTCTGAGGTCATATATCATGCGGCAAACTCCAAGATGGATCATGTGACAAAGAGTGCGATGGGTAAAAATGTAATTGCGTAGGTGTCTAGCATGAAGCTAATGTTGATGCTAAAATTAGAGATGTTGATTCAGTGGATGTTTGTAGTTGTGAATTCTAGTCCATAGTTAATGAAGATAAACAGGGGGATTATGCTGGTAAAAAATGCTGTTTGCACAGCTACCTTTACATGGGAGAGGTGTCATTGGTTTTGTAGAGGGTATAGGGTTATTGTGATGGGAATTATTAGGAATAGAAAGGTAGCGGCTATGGTGGTGTGGGGGATGTTGTGCATGTACTTTTACTTGGAATTGCACCAAGAATTTTGGCTCCTAAGACCAATGGATTAAACTCTGATCCTTTAAAAGTGAGGAGTCTGGGGGGTTAATCCCAGGACGCAGAGTTAGCAGTTCTTTGTATACAATACCCCTCGGTCATTAAGAAGGTTTGAACTTCTATTTTTAGATCCACATTCTAATGTTTTTGTTAAACTATGACAACAAGGAAGGGGGCCTATGATTAGTTCGGGTTTTATTATAAGTATAAGTATCGGGAGGATGTGTAGGACCAGTAGCAGGTGTTCTCGGGTGTATGTCGGGTTTGTTTGGATAGCGTGTTGTGGGAGCTTTCCTCGTTGGGTTGTTAAAAATATATGAAGTGAGTAGGTGGCTGTTAAGAGAGTGCCTACTCCTGTTATGAGGATTGTTAGGGGGGACCAGTTGAATAATGATGTTATGATTAGAAGTTCGCCTGTGAGATTAATTGTGGGGGGGAGGGCCATATTTATTAAGTTAGCTATAAGCCACCAGGATATTGTTAGAGGAAGAATAAGTTGCAGGCCGCGGGCTAGAAGGAGTGTTCGGCTATGGGTGCGTTCATAGTTTGTGTTTGCTAGACAAAATAGTATTGATGAGGTAAGGCCGTGGGCAATTATCAGTAAAATTGCTCCTGTTAGGCTTCATGGGGTTTGAATCAAAGCGGCTGCAATTACGAGGCCTATGTGGCTTACTGATGAGTAAGCGATTAAAGATTTTAAGTCAGTTTGTCGTAGGCAGATTGAGCTGGTTATGATGATGCCTCAAATGGCTAGAATAATAAAGGGGTAGTATAGTTTTGTTGAGAGTGGGTTTAGTAGGGGGGTGATTCGAATGATACCGTAGCCTCCGAGTTTCAGTAAAATTGCAGCCAGAACCATTGAGCCAGCGATAGGGGCTTCCACATGGGCTTTTGGGAGTCAGAGGTGGAGGCCATATAAAGGCATTTTCACTAGGAAGGCGATTAAGCAGGCAAGTCATAGTATGTTATTTGTTCATGAGTGGGGGGTTTCTGGTTGAATTAGGTTTATTATTACTATTGAAATGTTGGAGTATTTAGTGTTTAAAAATAGAATAGCAACTAATAGGGGGAGAGATCCAGCAAGTGTGTAAAATAGAAAGTATGTCCCTGCGGAAAGTCGCTCGGCTTGGTTTCCCCATCGTGTAATAACAATGAGGGTGGGAATTAATGTTGTTTCGAATATAATGTAAAATAGGGTGAATTCGGTTGCGGAGAATGTTAATAATAGGGCAACTTGTAGGGTTGTAATGACTACTAAAAAGTTTCGTTTTCGAGCAAGAGGTTCGTGTTGGAGGTGGTTTTGGCTAGCTAGGGCTATTAGTGGGAGAAGTCAGCAGGAAAGGATTATTAATGGGGCGGAAATTGAGTCAATGTTTAGGTAGGAAGAGGAGAATATTATGCTAGGGTTTAGAGGATACTTAAATCAGACTAGACTTATTAGTGCAAGTAGTATTGAGTAGGAGGTGTATATTGTGAAAAGGATGTTTTGTTTTGATAGAAGGGCTGTTGGAATTAATATAAGGGTAGGTAAAAGAATTTTTAGCATTGTAAGAGGTTTAGGTTTTTAAGATGGTCCGAGCCATGTGTTCGAGAGGTTGCCACTAATAAGGCGAGGCCAGTTCCTGCTTCACAGGCAGAAAAAGCAAGGAGGAGAATGGGAGAAATGTTTGTGGAGGGGAGTTGTAGTGTAGATGAGAATGCTGTAAGTGCTATAAAGAGGGCTAATATTATGGCTTCGATACAGAGTAGTGCGGAAACTAAGTGTGTTCGGTGTAGGGCCAACCCTAAAATTCCGAGTACGAAGGCAGAGGAAAAGGTAAAATATGTTGTCATATGGCAGTCCAGGGTTAAAACCTGGGGCTACTAAGTCGAAATTAGTTGTTTTATTTATACTAACTGCCTACTCTGCCCACTCTAGCCCCCCTGCTAATCATTCGTAAATTAAGCCTAGTGTTAGAAGAATAATGATTGCGGATATTCAGATTAAAGTGGTTGTTGGTTGTATAAGGTTTATGGCTCATGGGATCGGAAGGAGTAGCGCAATTTCTAGGTCGAATAGAAGAAATAGGATTGCAACTAGGAAGAATCGAAGCGAGAATGGTAGACGGGCGGTTCCTAATGGGTCGAAGCCGCATTCATATGGGGAGAGTTTTTCTGTGTCTGGTGATATTTGTGGTAATCAAAAGCTAATAGTAATTAAGATAACTATAAGGGTTGTTGTAATTAAGAATATGGTTGTTATATTCATTACTCTTTCTTAAGGTTTTATTAAGGCTTAGTGATTGGAAATCACTTGTACTGGTTGATACTAAAAGAGCAAGAGCCTCATCAGTAAATTGAGATGTAAAGGAACAGTCATACAACGTCTACGAAATGTCAGTATCATGCGGCGGCTTCAAATCCGAAGTGGTGGTTTGTTGTGAAGTGATATATGATCTGTCGTAGTAAGCAAACAATTAAAAAAGTTGATCCAATAATTACGTGGAGGCCATGGAAGCCTGTTGCCACAAAGAATGTTGACCCGTAAACGCTATCTGAAATAGCGAAAGGGGCTTCATAGTATTCTATGGCTTGGAGGGCGGTGAAGTAAAGGCCCAAGGCAATGGTTAGTGTAAGGGCTTGAATTGCTTCTTTTCGATTATTTTCTATAATAGAATGGTGGGCTCATGTTACGGTAACACCAGAGGCTAGGAGTACAGCTGTGTTTAGAAGGGGTACTTCAAATGGGTTTAATGGGTGAATTCCGCTAGGGGGTCAACAGCCCCCAAGCTCCGGGGTTGGGGCCAGGCTTGAGTGGTAGAAAGCTCAGAAAAAGCCGATAAAAAAGAAGACCTCTGATGTAATAAAAAGGATTATCCCGTATCGGAGGCCTTTTTGTACAGGGACCGTGTGGTGGCCTTGAAAGGTTCCCTCACGGGTGATATCTCGCCACCATTGTAGTATTGTTAGAAGGAGGATAATTAGGCCGATATTCATTAATAGTATATTGTTGAAGTGAAATCAGACGGCGAGTCCGGATGTTATAAGTAAGGCAGCGATTGCGCCTGTTAGGGGCCAGGGGCTTTGGTCTACTATATGATAGGCATGTGCTTGGTGGATCATTAAGTATTTTCTTGTAGGTATAGGCTTAATAGTAAAGTGAAGACGTAGGCTTGAATAATTGCTACTGCGACCTCTAGAATAGTTAAAAGTAAGAGGACAATAAAGGTTAGTGTTGCGGTTGCAGTTATTATGGGTAGTATTACAAATACGGCGGTAGAAATAAGTTGGATTAGCAGGTGACCTGCTGTTAAGTTGGCTGTTAGTCGAACGCCTAGTGCAAGAGGGCGAATGAGTAGGCTAATTGTTTCGATAATAATGAGAACAGGTACGAGAGGGGTTGGGGTGCCTTCTGGTAGAAGGTGGCCTAATGAAAGGGTTGGTTGATTGCGTAAGCCAATTAATACAGTTGCTAGTCATAAGGGTACTGCTAAACCCATATTTATTGATAGCTGGGTAGTTGGGGTGAATGTATAAGGGAAAAGTCCTAGCAAATTGAATAGGAGAAGGAATAATATAAGTGAGGTTAAGAGTGCGGCTCATTTGTGGCCTGGTTTGTTTAGGGGTAATATAAGTTGTTTTACAAATATAAAGATTGCTCATGTTTGTACCGTTTCTAGCCGATTTAAGATAAGTCGGCTTGTTTTTGTAAAAATTAGGGTTGGTGGCAGGATTATTGCTAGGGTGATAAGGGGGATTCCAAGGAGTTGTGGGCTTAAAAATTGGTCGAAGAAGCTTAAATTCATGGTCAGTTTCAAGGTGAGGCTTTAGGTGTGGGGGTGTTTTGGATTGGGAGATTTTGAGAGGTTATTATTAAAGTTTTGGTTTGGAGAATTGTTAATAAGATTGTTCATGAAAGTAGGAGGATTATTAATCAGGGGGCAGGGTTTAATTGAGGCATATCACTAAGGGGGCAGGTGTTGTCTCCTTCTTTAGCTTAAAAGGCTAACGCTGATAAAAGCTTCTTAGTGATGCAGTGAGTATTGTTGTGGTTCAGTCTTCAAAGTGTTTTAGTGGAATTGCTTCTACTACAATGGGCATGAAGCTGTGGTTAGATCCGCAGATTTCTGAGCATTGTCCATAGAACAAGCCTGGGTGAGAAGTGATAAAGGTTGTTTGATTTAGTCGTCCGGGAATGGCATCTGTTTTAATGCCGAGGGCGGGTACGGCCCATGAGTGCAGGACATCTTCTGCGGAGATTAGTATGCGAATTGGGGATTCTATTGGAACTACTATTCGGTGATCTACTTCTAATAGACGGAGGTGTCCTTGAGGGAGGTCTTGTGAGGGAATTATGTAAGAGTCAAATGCGAGATCTTGATAGTCTGTGTACTCATAGCTCCAATATCATTGGTGGCCGAGAGCTTTAACAGTTAGGTGTGGGTTGTTGATTTCATCTATGAGGTAGAGAATGCGAAGGGAAGGGAGGGCAATTAAGATTAAAATGATTGCAGGAAGAATTGTTCAGATTATTTCTACTTCTTGGGCGTCTATGGTATTTGTGTGTGTTAGCTTTGTTGTTATTATTAAAGAAATAATGTATAATACTAAAGCACTAATTAAGAAGACAATTATAATGGCGTGGTCATGAAAATGTAAGAGCTCTTCTATAATGGGAGATGCTGCGTCTTGAAATCCGAGTTGAGCGGGGTGTGCCATCATGAGGCCCATAGGGGCTAACCTATAACTTAGCTCTGACAGGGCTACATAATAAATTTACTAGGGTCTCATGAGAAAGAAGCATCTTGGCTATGTGATTGGCTTGAAACCAGTAGAAGGCGGTTCGATTCCTCCCTTTCTTGAGTTTGTTTGTACATATGTTGGTTCTTCGTAAGTGTGATAAGGGGGTGGGCAGCCGTGAAGTCATTCTAGGTTTGTGTTTGTTAGTTCTAGGGCGAAAACTTCTCGTTTAGCTGCGAATGCTTCTCAAATGATAAACATTATTATGATTACGGCTACTAGAGAAATTAGTGAGCCAATTGATGATAAAGTATTTCAGATGGTATATGCGTCAGGATAGTCGGAGTAACGGCGGGGCATTCCTGATAGCCCAAGGAAGTGTTGAGGGAAGAAGGTCAGATTAACCCCGGCAAATATGACACCAAATTGGACTTTTGTTCAAGTTTGATGAAGTGTATAGCCTGAAAATAGGGGAAATCAATGTACAAAGCCTCCTATGATTGCAAATACGGCACCTATGGATAATACATAGTGGAAATGAGCTACGACGTAATATGTGTCATGAAGAACAATGTCTAAGGATGAGTTGGCAAGTACAATGCCTGTTAGGCCTCCCACAGTAAATAGGAAAATGAAGCCCAGGGCCCAGAGTATGGCAGCATCTCATTTGATTATGCCCCCATGTAAAGTTGCGAGCCAGCTAAATACCTTTACACCTGTTGGAATTGCGATGATTATTGTGGCGGAAGTGAAATATGCTCGGGTATCGACATCCATTCCAACGGTAAATATGTGGTGGGCTCATACGATAAAGCCTAAGAAGCCGATAGATATTATGGCTCATACTATACCCATGTAGCCGAAAGGTTCTTTTTTTCCAGCATAATAGGTTACAATGTGTGAGATTATTCCAAAGCCAGGAAGAATCAAAATGTAGACTTCTGGGTGACCAAAGAACCAAAACAGATGTTGGTATAAAATTGGGTCCCCCCCACCTGCAGGATCGAAGAAAGATGTGTTTAAATTTCGGTCTGTTAGTAGTATTGTGATACCGGCGGCAAGGACGGGTAGTGATAGTAAAAGTAGAACTGCCGTGATTATTACTGATCATACGAATAGAGGGGTTTGGTATTGGGTTATGGAGGGTGGTTTTATGTTGATGCAGGTAGTAATAAAGTTAATGGCCCCAAGAATTGAGGAGACTCCCGCGAGGTGGAGGGAGAAGATGGTTAGATCTACAGAGGCCCCGGCATGGGCTAAGTTCCCGGCTAAGGGAGGGTAGACGGTTCACCCGGTGCCGGCCCCGGCTTCCACCCCCGAGGATGCAAGTAGCAGTAATAGAGAAGGAGGGAGAAGTCAAAAACTCATGTTGTTTATTCGTGGGAAGGCCATATCTGGCGCCCCAATTATTAGGGGGACTAGTCAATTTCCGAACCCGCCGATTATTACAGGCATTACTATAAAGAAAATTATGACAAAAGCATGGGCTGTTACAATGACGTTATAGATCTGATCATCGCCTAGCAGGGCGCCAGGTTGACTTAGTTCAGCCCGAATTAACAGGCTAAGTGCTGTACCAACTATTCCTGCTCAAGCTCCGAAGATTAAGTATAAGGTGCCGATATCTTTGTGGTTGGTTGAGAAGAATCAACGATTAATGGTCACAGGTAAGATGGCCGATAGTAGGTGGCAGGTTGTAGCCCTGTATAGGTGGGTGCCAGTCCCACTCTTATCACAATAGCTTCGTGGTGATTCACGCTAGAGTGCAAATCTAGAGAAGCACACCAAAGGTGTGCCGGAGCTTCTTTTTTTAGAAGAAGCTCAGATTGAAGCCCGCTGGATGGGGCGTTTAGCTGTTAACTAGAAATTTACGGGATCGAGGCCCGTCTGTCTGGGAGGTTTTAGCTTAATTAAAGTGCCTGAGTTGCAATCAGGAGATGTAAGTTAAAGTTTTACATGCCTTCAGGGGCTAGGAGGGTTGAACTCTTATTTAGGGCTTTGAAGGCCCTTGGTTTTGTTAACCTAAGCCTCTTAAAGTATCATTGGGGTTAGGGGTAAGAGGAGTAAGGATGGTAGTAAGAGGGTTGAGATTGTGGTTGTACTTAGTTTAGGTTGGAATCGTCATTTGTGTGTTGTTTGTGTGGTGGTTGGGAACACTGTGAGGGTTGTGATGTAAGATAGTCGTAAGTAAAAGAATAGGCTTAATAGAGCGGAGAGGGCAAGTAGGGCTGCGGTCATTGATAGGTTGTGGGTTGTTAATTCTTGTAAAATTAACCATTTTGGGATAAAGCCTGTTAGCGGGGGGAGCCCTCCTAGAGATATTAGTAGTAAAAATATAAGTGCTATGGTTGAGGGGGAAATTGTTCAAGAGGTGGTTAAATCTTTAATGTTTTTTGCTGTGATGAAGATAAGGATTATAAAGGCAGTAGTTGTTATTATGAGGTATAAAAATAGGTTGAGGAGTATTAAGTTTGAGCTTAGTGTGAGAATTGTAGCTATTCAACCTAGGTGGGCAATTGATGAGAATGCTATGATTTTTCGTGTCTGTGTTTGGTTTATGCCTCCCCACCCTCCGGTCAAGGTTGACAGTAGCCCTATAATTAGAAGTGTATTTGGGTGGATAGCGGGGGCGGCTATATAAAGTAGGGCGAGGGGGGCGAGTTTTTGTCAAGTTGTAATGATTAGTGCTGTTTTTAGTGTTGTGCCTTGTAGGACTTCTGGTAGTCAGAAATGCAGGGGGGCTAGGCCTAGTTTTATGGCTAGAGCTATTGTTATTATGATGCAGGCAGGTTGGTTTGTGAGTTGTGAAATGTCTCAGGTGCTGGTGGATCAGGCATTGATTGTGCTGGCGAATAGGAGTGTGGCTGAGGCAGCAGCTTGGGTAAGGAAATATTTTGTAGCGGCTTCAGTTGCACGGGGATGGTGTTGTTTGGCGATAAGGGGAATAATGGCTAGGGTATTTAGTTCTAATCCGATTCAGGCAAGGAGTCAGTGTGTGCTTGATAGGGTAATGATGGAGCCGGTTGCTACGCTTGAGAGAATCAGTGAAGATATGATTGGGTTCATTAGTATAGGAAGGATTTTAACCAACATTTTCGGGGTATGGGCCCGAAAGCTTAATTAGCTGACTTTACTAGAAAATAGTATAATGAAGTACATAAGATTTTGAGTCTTTTGGTGCAGGTTCGTGTCCTGTTTTTCTAGTGCTTCGAGAAGAAGGAAATAAGGGGATTTTAACCCCTGTGTTTTACTCTATCAAAGTAATCCTTGGGGATTCGGGCATATTTCCTGGTTTATTGTGGGGGGAGTCCTGATAATATTGTTGGGAAAGAGGCATGCCACATTAATAGAGCGAGGGTTAGGGGTAAGAAATTTTTTCATAAGAGGTGTATAAGTTGGTCGTAACGAAAACGAGGGTATGAGGCGCGAGTTCATAAGAATATGATTGTCAGGATAGTTGTTTTTAATATTAGGTTTATTGTGAACACGTCTGGGGGTAGGGAGGTTCCTGGGTTTAGGAAAAGGATGCAGGTTAGGGTATTTATTAGTATGATGTTTGCATATTCAGCTAGGAAAAATAGGGCGAATGGGCCAGCGGCATACTCTACATTAAAGCCAGAGACAAGCTCTGATTCTCCTTCTGTTAAATCAAAGGGGGCCCGGTTTGTTTCTGCTAGTGTTGAGATAAACCATATTATGGCAAGAGGTCATGATGAAATTAGTAGTCATTGGTGTTCTTGTGTAATTGAGAGTATTTGTAGAGTGAAGCCCCCTGTAAGGATAATAATGGTTAGTAAAATAATTCCCAGGGTGACCTCGTATGAGATTGTTTGTGCTACCGCACGTAGGGCGCCAATTAATGGGTATTTTGAGTTGGATGCCCACCCTGATCATAGAATAGAATATACTGCTATGCTTGAGAGGGCTAGTATGAAGAGAAGGCCTAGGTTTATGTCTGCTAAGGTGGCCGGTATTGGGAGGGGGGTTCAAATTATAAGGGCTAGAAATAGGGCTAAGGTCGGGGTTATGATGAAGAGGGCAGGAGAGGAAGAGGAGGGGCGTAAGGGTTCTTTAATAAACAGTTTAATGCCGTCTGCAAATGGTTGTAATAGCCCATAAGGGCCAATGATGTTAGGGCCTTTTCGTAGTTGTATATAACCGAGCACTTTTCGTTCCAGTAGTGTAAGGAAGGCAACAGCTAGTAAGATGGGAATAATATATAATAGGGGATTAATGATATATAAGAGTAATGCATTCATGTATTAGGGAGATGATTTGAACATCTAGTAGAAAGATCTTAGGTCTTTTGCATTCACCTGGCTCTGCCACCCTAATAATTACCCCTTGTCTGGGGGTGTTCTAGGTGCTTTGTTTAGCTTGAGTTTTGTTCAGCTAGTTTTAAGGACGTGTTTATAATATTGGTCCTCTCTTCTTTGTCCTTTCGTACTGAAGAAGTAAGCGTCATAGATAGAAACCGACCTGGATTGCTCCGGTCTGAACTCAGATCACGTAGGACTGTTAATCGTTGAACAAACGAACCTTTAATAGCGGCTACACCATTTGGGTGTCCTGATCCAACATCGAGGTCGTAAACCTTCTTGTCGATAGGGACTCTTGAAGAAGATAGCGCTGTTATCCCTGGGGTAACTTGGTTCGTTGGTCAGTATGACTGGGTCGGCTTTGTACTTTGGCTTGTTAGCCTTGGTGAGAAGTGGTGGTTCTGTGCTCGGAAGTTTTGTTTTGTTCCGAAGTCGCCCCAACTTAAAACTATGGGCTAGGGGCATTAGTGGTGCTTATTAGCGGTCGTTTTAAGCTCCACAGGGTCTTCTCGTCTTATGTGTTTATCCCAGCTTTTGTACTGGGAGATCAGTTTCACTGATTAGCTATAAGAGACAGGTTTGTCCTCATTTAGCCGTTCATACTAGTCTTTATTTAGAAGACAAGTGATTACGCTACCTTTGCACGGTTAGGATACCGCGGCCGTTTAAAAGTTTCACTGGGCAGGCAGGACCTTTAATACTTGTTTAGCTAAAGGCTATGTTTTTGGTAAACAGTTGGGACAAGGTTTTGCTGAATTCCTTTTACAGCTTTTAATCTATCTTTTTAGCACACCGGTGTCGGGTTGACAGTTTTTGTAACAGTTTTGGCTGTTTAATTGTTGTTCCTGTTTTGGTCTGTTAATGTCCAGTAGGTTTTCTATTTCTGGGTCAAGGGGGTGCTTAAGAGAAGGGCTTCTTGTTACTAGTTCTAGCATTAGTTTGTCTATAATAATAGTGTGGCTCGGTAGGTTTTTAGGAGGTGGCAGACACAGGGGGGATTTATTGTCTTTGTGCTGTGACGCTGTGTTTACTGGTGGCTGCTTTAGGGCCTACTGGGCGTAGGTTATGTTGCTTTCTCTCTAAGTCAGGTTGTATCCTATTTCAATGGGGCTGTACCCCCATTGAATACCTTTTAGGTTAAAATGCGTGCTATTGTTTGCTGGAAGTAACCTAAAGTTGAACTAAAATTCATTTATTGAGCAACCAGCTATCACCAAGTTCGTTTGGCTTTTCACCG
Organism: Tiliqua scincoides; assembly: GCF_035046505.1. Taxonomy (NCBI): domain Eukaryota; kingdom Metazoa; phylum Chordata; class Lepidosauria; order Squamata; family Scincidae; genus Tiliqua; species Tiliqua scincoides. The sequence goes on from NW_027101627.1 coordinate 13,762, forward strand.
CTACTACTAGATCTTCCCACTCTTTTGCCACAGAGATGGGTGCACTCTTACAGTTGTCTTGTAGTAGCTCACTTGGTTTCGGGGGTACAGGCTGAAGTTCTCTTTGTCTGTTTTATTCTGGCTGGACCATGATGCAAGAGGTACAAGGGTTTATCTTTGCTTTGTTTTGCTTGTGTGTTTCATTATTCTTTCAGGGTTCCCTTGCGGTACTTTTTCTGTTGCGCCGTTTTGGTTAGGTTCTATCACATATACTAGTTTTGTCGAATGATTTATTTTGTTAATGAGAGGATTTGTTTATGTGATTGGGCTAGTTGTTTGGCTCAAAAAGGTTAGGATCTCACTAACATTTTTCAATTGTAAGTTGAATGCTTTGTTTTAAGCTACTGGTTGTTGTTCCAAGCACGCCTTCCGGTGCGCTTACCTTGTTACGACTTGCCTCATCTATATTGTTAGTATTTTTATATGTTAAGTTTATTTTTGGACGATGAGAGTGACGGGCGGTGTGTGCGCGCTCCAGAGCAAATTTAAGATAAAGACTCTTATTTAGCTTACTTCTAAATCCTCCTTTGGGTGTGTGTTTCATTACACCTTTCGTATTTTTCTGTGGCAGAAAATGTAGCCCATCTCTTCCATTCTATCTGCTACACCTTGACCTGACGTGTTAGTTGTAAACTTTTTTGCCTACTTTGTTTCTTTCACAGGGTAAGCTGACGACGGCGGTATATAGGCTGAGTTGCAAAGAATGGTGGGGTAAAGCGTGGGGTATCGATTATAGGACAGGCTCCTCTAGGATGATGTGGAGCACCGCCAAGTCCTTTGAGTTTCGAGCTTTTCGCTTGTAGTTCTCTGGCGAATGGTTTTGTGTGTTTAACCATCTATGTTTAGGGCTAGGCATAGTAGGGTATCTAATCCTAGTTTGTTTCCTAGCTTTAGTGAGGTTGAATAGTCTTTTATTTGAAGGCATTTTATTGGTGGAGTTCTTGTGCCAATATATTTTACAGTCTTGGCTTGGTTTTCCTTCAATTTTTTTGACATTATTCTGGTCACGCTTTACGCCGAGGGTCATTGTTTTTGGCCTTTCGTATAACCGCGGTGGCTGGCACGAAATTTACCGGCCAAACTTAATCATAGCTAAGTCAAGCTTTCGCTTATTTCTTAATGTTATTCACTGCTGAGTACCCGTGTGGGTGTGGCGTAGCAAGGTGTTGTGGGCTTCGGTTTGTTAGAGATCCTGATACCTGCTCCACTTGGCTATTCGGGGTTGTGTGGGCATTCTCACTGGGGTGTGGAGGCTTGCATGTGTAATTTTGATTAAAAACAATGGCAAGTTTAGGACCAAAACTTTGTGTTTTTGGGGAAATTTGACTCACCCATCTCAGCATCTTCAGTGCTTCGCTTTAAAAATTTTAAGCTACAATAACATAAAATTTTTGTATAAAAGATAAAAAAAATGTATATATAATCATGTTGTAAATATGCATTACGGCACTGATATTAGTATCCACGACTGCATTTACAATCTGTAGAATGCATGAACTGGTCGTGGACAACCGGTAGTTTTAGTTTGGTCAGATCCTGTTTTAGGGGTTTGGCAGGAGTAAATCTGACTAAGTGAGAAATTACCGGTAAGGGGGGTAGGGGGGTTTGCCATAAAAATTAAGTTGTATTTATTTACGTGTATCAAGCTGAACGTCCGCACCTACACCTACACCGACACCTGCGTTGTGGGTGCGCCTGCACCTGTGTACATGTCTGCGTCTGTGAACGCGCCCGCGCACATGCCTGCACTCGCAAACGCACGTGCGCTGCAGGCGCGCCCGCGTGCTCACGTCCACGTCTGCGCACGTTTGCGCTTGCAAACATACGTGCGCTGCAGGCGCGCCCGCGTGCCCACGTCCACGTCTGCGCACACATTTGCACTTGTATTTTCACCTGCGTCGCATGTGTTCACAGGTGCTTTTTCGTACGTTTTAACACGTTTGTTACTAATTTTATGTCATTCAAGCATTAAACGAAATCGCGTGCTCTATACGTGGGAACGTTTATCACGTGCACCGTAGGTCCAGATCGGACGGCAAATTGTAGGCGACCACTTTAGCAAGCGGCTCTGAGATCCACTCCCCCAAAAAAAATAAAAAAGGCCAGATGCATTGGGGGTCGGGATGCTATGATTTCTCGGCAAAGTGTACATTATGCACCAACCAGAAGCATCGTTAAAAGTGAGAAAGTGTTGGGAATCCTTTGACCGCCCCTGAGGTAGGAACCAGAGGCCTTGGAAAAAGTGAGAAATAGCCAACGTACTCCGTGTGTCCCACGGGGCTAGTAACGGGAGTACACGTCATTAAGGGATTGCTGGTTTCTCGGAGATGGCAGAATATAATAGATAACTGTCGAGCAAGAGAGCAGCAGGGGAGAAGGGTGATGGCATCTAATGGGCATGGTTGGGAGAGGGTAGTGTCCTCATGATATGCGTGAGGCGAAGAGGGCAAATGTCCAATTATACATAATATGTGCTAGATCATTCTAATCTAATCTTCTATGATCTGCATGTGTGAAAGAGGAAAATATTCGAGATGTGTTGTAAGTATGAAATCATTAATAATCTGTCTGTTGTGATATGCGTGTGGACAAGAGGTAAATGTCCGATTATACATAGTATGTCTTAGAACCTTAATTTGAAGTCTTTTGTGATATGCATGAGGTTGAAAATTAATTGTTCGATTATTCTTAGTTTGTGATTGATCATTGACTGATTAACCGGATATGATATGCATGAGGACAAGAGGTGAATGTCCGATTATACATAGTATGTGTAAGATCACCAGAAAAGCAATAAAAAGCCGCCAGGGGCGGCCAGATACGGGTGAATTGAGGTAGAGGACAAAAAAGCCGCCAGGGGCGGCCAGATACGGGTGAATTGAGGTAGAGGACAAAAAAGCCGCCAGGGGCGGCCAGATACGGGTGAATTGAGGTAGAGGACAAAAAAGCCGCCAGGGGCGGCCAGATACGGGTGAATTGAGGTAGAGGGCAAAAAAGCCGCCAGGGGCGGCCAGATACGGGTGAATTGAGGTAGAGGACAAAAAAGCCGCCAGGGGCGGCCAGATACGGGTGAATTGAGGTAGAGGACAAAAAAGCCGCCAGGGGGTAGTTTAAAGTTAGAATGCTAGTTTTGGGGACTAGCGGTGGGGGTTTGAGTCCCCTCTCTCTGATGCCTTAGGGGGTCTTAGTTCCCATCTTTGGCTTACAAGACCAATGCTTTGTCTATTAAGCTACTAAGGCTTAGAGTGGGGCTATCATTTGAGTATTTTATCTTCTAGTTTGGCTGTAATTGGTATGAGGAGGAGGAAAATAGCAAAGTAGAGTATTGAGGCAATTTGTCCGATGATGATGAAGGGG
>NW_027101628.1:0-17156 GCF_035046505.1 Tiliqua scincoides
TGCTTATTAGCGGTCGTTTTAAGCTCCACAGGGTCTTCTCGTCTTATGTGTTTATCCCAGCTTTTGTACTGGGAGATCAGTTTCACTGATTAGCTATAAGAGACAGGTTTGTCCTCATTTAGCCGTTCATACTAGTCTTTATTTAGAAGACAAGTGATTACGCTACCTTTGCACGGTTAGGATACCGCGGCCGTTTAAAAGTTTCACTGGGCAGGCAGGACCTTTAATACTTGTTTAGCTAAAGGCTATGTTTTTGGTAAACAGTTGGGACAAGGTTTTGCTGAATTCCTTTTACAGCTTTTAATCTATCTTTTTAGCACACCGGTGTCGGGTTGACAGTTTTTGTAACAGTTTTGGCTGTTTAATTGTTGTTCCTGTTTTGGTCTGTTAATGTCCAGTAGGTTTTCTATTTCTGGGTCAAGGGGGTGCTTAAGAGAAGGGCTTCTTGTTACTAGTTCTAGCATTAGTTTGTCTATAATAATAGTGTGGCTCGGTAGGTTTTTAGGAGGTGGCAGACACAGGGGGGATTTATTGTCTTTGTGCTGTGACGCTGTGTTTACTGGTGGCTGCTTTAGGGCCTACTGGGCGTAGGTTATGTTGCTTTCTCTCTAAGTCAGGTTGTATCCTATTTCAATGGGGCTGTACCCCCATTGAATACCTTTTAGGTTAAAATGCGTGCTATTGTTTGCTGGAAGTAACCTAAAGTTGAACTAAAATTCATTTATTGAGCAACCAGCTATCACCAAGTTCGTTTGGCTTTTCACCGCTACTACTAGATCTTCCCACTCTTTTGCCACAGAGATGGGTGCACTCTTACAGTTGTCTTGTAGTAGCTCACTTGGTTTCGGGGGTACAGGCTGAAGTTCTCTTTGTCTGTTTTATTCTGGCTGGACCATGATGCAAGAGGTACAAGGGTTTATCTTTGCTTTGTTTTGCTTGTGTGTTTCATTATTCTTTCAGGGTTCCCTTGCGGTACTTTTTCTGTTGCGCCGTTTTGGTTAGGTTCTATCACATATACTAGTTTTGTCGAATGATTTATTTTGTTAATGAGAGGATTTGTTTATGTGATTGGGCTAGTTGTTTGGCTCAAAAAGGTTAGGATCTCACTAACATTTTTCAATTGTAAGTTGAATGCTTTGTTTTAAGCTACTGGTTGTTGTTCCAAGCACGCCTTCCGGTGCGCTTACCTTGTTACGACTTGCCTCATCTATATTGTTAGTATTTTTATATGTTAAGTTTATTTTTGGACGATGAGAGTGACGGGCGGTGTGTGCGCGCTCCAGAGCAAATTTAAGATAAAGACTCTTATTTAGCTTACTTCTAAATCCTCCTTTGGGTGTGTGTTTCATTACACCTTTCGTATTTTTCTGTGGCAGAAAATGTAGCCCATCTCTTCCATTCTATCTGCTACACCTTGACCTGACGTGTTAGTTGTAAACTTTTTTGCCTACTTTGTTTCTTTCACAGGGTAAGCTGACGACGGCGGTATATAGGCTGAGTTGCAAAGAATGGTGGGGTAAAGCGTGGGGTATCGATTATAGGACAGGCTCCTCTAGGATGATGTGGAGCACCGCCAAGTCCTTTGAGTTTCGAGCTTTTCGCTTGTAGTTCTCTGGCGAATGGTTTTGTGTGTTTAACCATCTATGTTTAGGGCTAGGCATAGTAGGGTATCTAATCCTAGTTTGTTTCCTAGCTTTAGTGAGGTTGAATAGTCTTTTATTTGAAGGCATTTTATTGGTGGAGTTCTTGTGCCAATATATTTTACAGTCTTGGCTTGGTTTTCCTTCAATTTTTTTGACATTATTCTGGTCACGCTTTACGCCGAGGGTCATTGTTTTTGGCCTTTCGTATAACCGCGGTGGCTGGCACGAAATTTACCGGCCAAACTTAATCATAGCTAAGTCAAGCTTTCGCTTATTTCTTAATGTTATTCACTGCTGAGTACCCGTGTGGGTGTGGCGTAGCAAGGTGTTGTGGGCTTCGGTTTGTTAGAGATCCTGATACCTGCTCCACTTGGCTATTCGGGGTTGTGTGGGCATTCTCACTGGGGTGTGGAGGCTTGCATGTGTAATTTTGATTAAAAACAATGGCAAGTTTAGGACCAAAACTTTGTGTTTTTGGGGAAATTTGACTCACCCATCTCAGCATCTTCAGTGCTTCGCTTTAAAAATTTTAAGCTACAATAACATAAAATTTTTGTATAAAAGATAAAAAAAATGTATATATAATCATGTTGTAAATATGCATTACGGCACTGATATTAGTATCCACGACTGCATTTACAATCTGTAGAATGCATGAACTGGTCGTGGACAACCGGTAGTTTTAGTTTGGTCAGATCCTGTTTTAGGGGTTTGGCAGGAGTAAATCTGACTAAGTGAGAAATTACCGGTAAGGGGGGTAGGGGGGTTTGCCATAAAAATTAAGTTGTATTTATTTACGTGTATCAAGCTGAACGTCCGCACCTACACCTACACCGACACCTGCGTTGTGGGTGCGCCTGCACCTGTGTACATGTCTGCGTCTGTGAACGCGCCCGCGCACATGCCTGCACTCGCAAACGCACGTGCGCTGCAGGCGCGCCCGCGTGCTCACGTCCACGTCTGCGCACGTTTGCGCTTGCAAACATACGTGCGCTGCAGGCGCGCCCGCGTGCCCACGTCCACGTCTGCGCACACATTTGCACTTGTATTTTCACCTGCGTCGCATGTGTTCACAGGTGCTTTTTCGTACGTTTTAACACGTTTGTTACTAATTTTATGTCATTCAAGCATTAAACGAAATCGCGTGCTCTATACGTGGGAACGTTTATCACGTGCACCGTAGGTCCAGATCGGACGGCAAATTGTAGGCGACCACTTTAGCAAGCGGCTCTGAGATCCACTCCCCCAAAAAAAATAAAAAAGGCCAGATGCATTGGGGGTCGGGATGCTATGATTTCTCGGCAAAGTGTACATTATGCACCAACCAGAAGCATCGTTAAAAGTGAGAAAGTGTTGGGAATCCTTTGACCGCCCCTGAGGTAGGAACCAGAGGCCTTGGAAAAAGTGAGAAATAGCCAACGTACTCCGTGTGTCCCACGGGGCTAGTAACGGGAGTACACGTCATTAAGGGATTGCTGGTTTCTCGGAGATGGCAGAATATAATAGATAACTGTCGAGCAAGAGAGCAGCAGGGGAGAAGGGTGATGGCATCCAATGGGCATGGTTGGGAGAGGGTAGTGTCCTCATGATATGCGTGAGGCGAAGAGGGCAAATGTCCAATTATACATAATATGTGCTAGATCATTCTAATCTAATCTTCTATGATCTGCATGTGTGAAAGAGGAAAATATTCGAGATGTGTTGTAAGTATGAAATCATTAATAATCTGTCTGTTGTGATATGCGTGTGGACAAGAGGTAAATGTCCGATTATACATAGTATGTCTTAGAACCTTAATTTGAAGTCTTTTGTGATATGCATGAGGTTGAAAATTAATTGTTCGATTATTCTTAGTTTGTGATTGATCATTGACTGATTAACCGGATATGATATGCATGAGGACAAGAGGTGAATGTCCGATTATACATAGTATGTGTAAGATCACCAGCAAAGCAATAAAAAGCCGCCAGGGGCGGCCAGATACGGGTGAATTGAGGTAGAGGACAAAAAAGCCGCCAGGGGCGGCCAGATACGGGTGAATTGAGGTAGAGGACAAAAAAGCCGCCAGGGGCGGCCAGATACGGGTGAATTGAGGTAGAGGACAAAAAAGCCGCCAGGGGCGGCCAGATACGGGTGAATTGAGGTAGAGGACAAAAAAGCCGCCAGGGGCGGCCAGATACGGGTGAATTGAGGTAGAGGACAAAAAAGCCGCCAGGGGCGGCCAGATACGGGTGAATTGAGGTAGAGGACAAAAAAGCCGCCAGGGGGTAGTTTAAAGTTAGAATGCTAGTTTTGGGGACTAGCGGTGGGGGTTTGAGTCCCCTCTCTCTGATGCCTTAGGGGGTCTTAGTTCCCATCTTTGGCTTACAAGACCAATGCTTTGTCTATTAAGCTACTAAGGCTTAGAGTGGGGCTATCATTTGAGTATTTTATCTTCTAGTTTGGCTGTAATTGGTATGAGGAGGAGGAAAATAGCAAAGTAGAGTATTGAGGCAATTTGTCCGATGATGATGAAGGGGTCCTCTACGGGCTGTCCTCCGATTCACGTGAGGATAATGATATTTGATATAAGGAGTCAAAAGACCCCTTGGGATAGGGGCCGGAAGGTGTTTCCTCGTTGCTTTGATGTATGGAGTATGGGTACGAAGATTAGGATTAGGATTGAAAATAATAAGGCAAGAACGCCTCCTAATTTATTTGGGATTGAGCGTAGGATAGCGTAGGCAAAGAGGAAGTATCACTCGGGTTTAATGTGTGGTGGCGTGACTAAGGGGTTTGCAGGGGTAAAGTTTTCTGGGTCTCCTAGTAAGTTTGGGGAGAAGAGGGCTAGTAGGAGGAGAACGAAGATTAATAATGTTAGGCCTAAAAGGTCTTTATAGGTGTAATAAGGGTGAAATGGGATTTTGTCTGTGTTGGAGTTTAGGCCTGTGGGGTTATTTGATCCTGTTTCGTGGAGGAAAAGGAGGTGAAGTATAGAGGTTCCCATGATAATAAATGGCAGAATAAAATGGAATGAAAAGAATCGGGTGAGTGTTGCGTTGTCTACTGAGAACCCTCCCCAGATTCATTCTACCAAGGTTGTTCCGATATAGGGAATTGCTGAAAGAAGGTTAGTAATGACGGTGGCCCCTCAAAAAGATATCTGGCCCCATGGAAGTACGTAGCCCACAAAGGCTGTTGCCATTACAAGGAGAAGAAGAACGACCCCAATGTTTCAGGTTTCTTTGTATATGTAAGAGCCGTAGTATAAGCCCCGTCCGATATGGAGGTAAATGCAAATAAAGAATATGGAGGCCCCATTGGCGTGCAGGTTTCGGATTAGCCACCCGTATTGTACGTCTCGACAAATGTGTGCGATTGATGAAAATGCTGAAGAGATGTCTGCTGTGTAGTGTATAGCAAGGAATAGGCCAGTTAGGACTTGTGCGATTAGACAAAATCCAAGTAGTGAGCCAAAATTTCATCATGCTGAGATATTTGATGGGGTGGGGAGGTCAATGAATGTGTTGTTTACAATCTTTAGGATTGGGTGAGTTTTTCGTAGGTTGTGGGTCATTAGTTTTTGTAGTTGAATACAACAGTGGTTTTTCGTGCCGCAGGTCTTGGTTAAAGTCCAGGCAAAAATTATGGTTTATTTTATTTTTTTATTATCTTTTTGTTTATTGGGGGGGTTGGTGGCTGTTGCCTCAAACCCATCCCCGCTTTATGGTGCGGTTGGGTTGGTGGTTGCTGCTGCCGTTGGGTGTGGTGTGTTGGTTTGATTGGGTAGTTCTTTTGTTTCTTTGGTCTTATTTTTGATTTATTTAGGGGGAATGTTGGTGGTATTTGCTTATTCTGTAGCGTTGGCGGCTGAGCCCTACCCTGAGACATGGGGGAGCTGGTCTGTTGGGTTGTATGTTGGGGGGTATTTTGTTTTGGTGACGGTGTTGTTTGTGGTATTTGGTGGGGGGTGGGTGGTGGAGGGGTTTGGAGTTGTTGGGGTTGATTGTGTAGGGTTACATTTTGTTCGTGCGGACTTTAGTGGGGTGTCTTTGTTATATTCATGGGGGGGTGGCTGTTTATTAATTTCCGGGTGAGGCTTATTGCTGGCTTTATTTGTTGCGTTAGAGCTGTCACGTGGGTTGGCGCGGGGGGCTTTGCGGGTAATTAGATTAAAATAAAAATGAGCACCGAGGTCATAAATAGGACAAATATGATTAAGTAGGCTTTAATAAGACCTTTGTTGGCAGTAGAAATGCTGTTGACCATGGGGGTGTTGGTTATTGTTAGTATTTTTGGACCAATTTTTTCATACCATAGTTGGTCGTTTAGGTGTGAGGCAAGGTTTTGTCCTTGTATGAGTGAAATGTTTGGGTGGGTTCGGTGAATGATTATGTTGAAGAATCCTAGTTGGTTTGAGAAGTTGTTTAACTTATTATGTTTTGGAGTCAAGAGTGTTGTTGTTTGGGTGGCTAGTTCTAAAGCATATAAAAGGCCTAAGATTGTTACGAGTAATGCGGACAGTTTTATGTTTGTTGATATGGTTAATGCTGTTGTTTTGATTGGAAGAACAGAGGAGATAAGGAGTAAGCCAGTTAAAATGCTTCCTGTTGCGAGGCGAACAAGGGGGTTGGTTAGGGTTTTATTGTTTTCGGAAATGATGACAAGAGTGTTCCCTCGGGAGGTGTTTATTTGTACGTAGAAGATTAGTCGTAGGCTGTAGGCGGCCGTTAGGGCCGTTGCTGTGAGAGTTAGTATTAGGGCTCAGGCGTTAAGGTAGGAGGTATTTATTGTTTCGATGATGGTGTCTTTTGAGAAAAAGCCGGATAGAAAGGGGGTTCCTATTAGGGCAAGGCTGCCGATGGTTAGGCAGGAGGTGGTAACGGGTATTGCTTTGTTAATGCCTCCTATCTTTCGGATGTCCTGTTCGTCTGATAAATTATGAATGATCGACCCAGAACAGAGGAATAACATGGCTTTAAAGAATGCGTGGGTTGAAATATGAAAGAAGGCTAGTTGTGGTTGGTTTAATCCTACGGTGACCATTATCAACCCAAGCTGGCTTGAGGTTGAGAAGGCGATGATTTTTTTAATATCGTTTTGTGTGAGGGCACAAATTGCTGTGAATAAGGTTGTTATTGCACCTAGACAAAGGCAGGTGGATAGGGCTGTTGTGTTTGTTTCTAATAGGGGGTGGAGGCGAATTAGTAGGAATACACCTGCCACAACCATTGTGCTGGAGTGGAGTAAGGCAGAGACGGGAGTAGGACCTTCTATGGCTGCTGGTAATCATGGGTGAAGGCCAAATTGGGCAGACTTTCCTGCGGCAGCTAAGATTAAACCCAAGAGGGGGACAAGGGTGACTGAGTTTGGGTTAGTAAATAGTTGATGAAATTCTCAGGTGGTTGTGTTTATAGCAAGTCAGGCTATTGTTAGGATAAGGCCAATATCCCCAACTCGGTTATAAATGACTGCCTGTAGGGCGGATGAGTTTGCGTCGGAACGTGAGAATCATCACCCGATTAATAGAAAGGATATAATTCCAACCCCCTCCCACCCAATAAAAAGCTGGAAGATATTATTTGCGGTAACAAGAATTAATATAGCTAGTAAGAATAGGAGAAGATACTTAAAAAATCGGTTGATAAAGGGGTCTGAGGTCATATATCATGCGGCAAACTCCAAGATGGATCATGTGACAAAGAGTGCGATGGGTAAAAATGTAATTGCGTAGGTGTCTAGCATGAAGCTAATGTTGATGCTAAAATTAGAGATGTTGATTCAGTGGATGTTTGTAGTTGTGAATTCTAGTCCATAGTTAATGAAGATAAACAGGGGGATTATGCTGGTAAAAAATGCTGTTTGCACAGCTACCTTTACATGGGAGAGGTGTCATTGGTTTTGTAGAGGGTATAGGGTTATTGTGATGGGAATTATTAGGAATAGAAAGGTAGCGGCTATGGTGGTGTGGGGGATGTTGTGCATGTACTTTTACTTGGAATTGCACCAAGAATTTTGGCTCCTAAGACCAATGGATTAAACTCTGATCCTTTAAAAGTGAGGAGTCTGGGGGGTTAATCCCAGGACGCAGAGTTAGCAGTTCTTTGTATACAATACCCCTCGGTCATTAAGAAGGTTTGAACTTCTATTTTTAGATCCACATTCTAATGTTTTTGTTAAACTATGACAACAAGGAAGGGGGCCTATGATTAGTTCGGGTTTTATTATAAGTATAAGTATCGGGAGGATGTGTAGGACCAGTAGCAGGTGTTCTCGGGTGTATGTCGGGTTTGTTTGGATAGCGTGTTGTGGGAGCTTTCCTCGTTGGGTTGTTAAAAATATATGAAGTGAGTAGGTGGCTGTTAAGAGAGTGCCTACTCCTGTTATGAGGATTGTTAGGGGGGACCAGTTGAATAATGATGTTATGATTAGAAGTTCGCCTGTGAGATTAATTGTGGGGGGGAGGGCCATATTTATTAAGTTAGCTATAAGCCACCAGGATATTGTTAGAGGAAGAATAAGTTGCAGGCCGCGGGCTAGAAGGAGTGTTCGGCTATGGGTGCGTTCATAGTTTGTGTTTGCTAGACAAAATAGTATTGATGAGGTAAGGCCGTGGGCAATTATCAGTAAAATTGCTCCTGTTAGGCTTCATGGGGTTTGAATCAAAGCGGCTGCAATTACGAGGCCTATGTGGCTTACTGATGAGTAAGCGATTAAAGATTTTAAGTCAGTTTGTCGTAGGCAGATTGAGCTGGTTATGATGATGCCTCAAATGGCTAGAATAATAAAGGGGTAGTATAGTTTTGTTGAGAGTGGGTTTAGTAGGGGGGTGATTCGAATGATACCGTAGCCTCCGAGTTTCAGTAAAATTGCAGCCAGAACCATTGAGCCAGCGATAGGGGCTTCCACATGGGCTTTTGGGAGTCAGAGGTGGAGGCCATATAAAGGCATTTTCACTAGGAAGGCGATTAAGCAGGCAAGTCATAGTATGTTATTTGTTCATGAGTGGGGGGTTTCTGGTTGAATTAGGTTTATTATTACTATTGAAATGTTGGAGTATTTAGTGTTTAAAAATAGAATAGCAACTAATAGGGGGAGAGATCCAGCAAGTGTGTAAAATAGAAAGTATGTCCCTGCGGAAAGTCGCTCGGCTTGGTTTCCCCATCGTGTAATAACAATGAGGGTGGGAATTAATGTTGTTTCGAATATAATGTAAAATAGGGTGAATTCGGTTGCGGAGAATGTTAATAATAGGGCAACTTGTAGGGTTGTAATGACTACTAAAAAGTTTCGTTTTCGAGCAAGAGGTTCGTGTTGGAGGTGGTTTTGGCTAGCTAGGGCTATTAGTGGGAGAAGTCAGCAGGAAAGGATTATTAATGGGGCGGAAATTGAGTCAATGTTTAGGTAGGAAGAGGAGAATATTATGCTAGGGTTTAGAGGATACTTAAATCAGACTAGACTTATTAGTGCAAGTAGTATTGAGTAGGAGGTGTATATTGTGAAAAGGATGTTTTGTTTTGATAGAAGGGCTGTTGGAATTAATATAAGGGTAGGTAAAAGAATTTTTAGCATTGTAAGAGGTTTAGGTTTTTAAGATGGTCCGAGCCATGTGTTCGAGAGGTTGCCACTAATAAGGCGAGGCCAGTTCCTGCTTCACAGGCAGAAAAAGCAAGGAGGAGAATGGGAGAAATGTTTGTGGAGGGGAGTTGTAGTGTAGATGAGAATGCTGTAAGTGCTATAAAGAGGGCTAATATTATGGCTTCGATACAGAGTAGTGCGGAAACTAAGTGTGTTCGGTGTAGGGCCAACCCTAAAATTCCGAGTACGAAGGCAGAGGAAAAGGTAAAATATGTTGTCATATGGCAGTCCAGGGTTAAAACCTGGGGCTACTAAGTCGAAATTAGTTGTTTTATTTATACTAACTGCCTACTCTGCCCACTCTAGCCCCCCTGCTAATCATTCGTAAATTAAGCCTAGTGTTAGAAGAATAATGATTGCGGATATTCAGATTAAAGTGGTTGTTGGTTGTATAAGGTTTATGGCTCATGGGATCGGAAGGAGTAGCGCAATTTCTAGGTCGAATAGAAGAAATAGGATTGCAACTAGGAAGAATCGAAGCGAGAATGGTAGACGGGCGGTTCCTAATGGGTCGAAGCCGCATTCATATGGGGAGAGTTTTTCTGTGTCTGGTGATATTTGTGGTAATCAAAAGCTAATAGTAATTAAGATAACTATAAGGGTTGTTGTAATTAAGAATATGGTTGTTATATTCATTACTCTTTCTTAAGGTTTTATTAAGGCTTAGTGATTGGAAATCACTTGTACTGGTTGATACTAAAAGAGCAAGAGCCTCATCAGTAAATTGAGATGTAAAGGAACAGTCATACAACGTCTACGAAATGTCAGTATCATGCGGCGGCTTCAAATCCGAAGTGGTGGTTTGTTGTGAAGTGATATATGATCTGTCGTAGTAAGCAAACAATTAAAAAAGTTGATCCAATAATTACGTGGAGGCCATGGAAGCCTGTTGCCACAAAGAATGTTGACCCGTAAACGCTATCTGAAATAGCGAAAGGGGCTTCATAGTATTCTATGGCTTGGAGGGCGGTGAAGTAAAGGCCCAAGGCAATGGTTAGTGTAAGGGCTTGAATTGCTTCTTTTCGATTATTTTCTATAATAGAATGGTGGGCTCATGTTACGGTAACACCAGAGGCTAGGAGTACAGCTGTGTTTAGAAGGGGTACTTCAAATGGGTTTAATGGGTGAATTCCGCTAGGGGGTCAACAGCCCCCAAGCTCCGGGGTTGGGGCCAGGCTTGAGTGGTAGAAAGCTCAGAAAAAGCCGATAAAAAAGAAGACCTCTGATGTAATAAAAAGGATTATCCCGTATCGGAGGCCTTTTTGTACAGGGACCGTGTGGTGGCCTTGAAAGGTTCCCTCACGGGTGATATCTCGCCACCATTGTAGTATTGTTAGAAGGAGGATAATTAGGCCGATATTCATTAATAGTATATTGTTGAAGTGAAATCAGACGGCGAGTCCGGATGTTATAAGTAAGGCAGCGATTGCGCCTGTTAGGGGCCAGGGGCTTTGGTCTACTATATGATAGGCATGTGCTTGGTGGATCATTAAGTATTTTCTTGTAGGTATAGGCTTAATAGTAAAGTGAAGACGTAGGCTTGAATAATTGCTACTGCGACCTCTAGAATAGTTAAAAGTAAGAGGACAATAAAGGTTAGTGTTGCGGTTGCAGTTATTATGGGTAGTATTACAAATACGGCGGTAGAAATAAGTTGGATTAGCAGGTGACCTGCTGTTAAGTTGGCTGTTAGTCGAACGCCTAGTGCAAGAGGGCGAATGAGTAGGCTAATTGTTTCGATAATAATGAGAACAGGTACGAGAGGGGTTGGGGTGCCTTCTGGTAGAAGGTGGCCTAATGAAAGGGTTGGTTGATTGCGTAAGCCAATTAATACAGTTGCTAGTCATAAGGGTACTGCTAAACCCATATTTATTGATAGCTGGGTAGTTGGGGTGAATGTATAAGGGAAAAGTCCTAGCAAATTGAATAGGAGAAGGAATAATATAAGTGAGGTTAAGAGTGCGGCTCATTTGTGGCCTGGTTTGTTTAGGGGTAATATAAGTTGTTTTACAAATATAAAGATTGCTCATGTTTGTACCGTTTCTAGCCGATTTAAGATAAGTCGGCTTGTTTTTGTAAAAATTAGGGTTGGTGGCAGGATTATTGCTAGGGTGATAAGGGGGATTCCAAGGAGTTGTGGGCTTAAAAATTGGTCGAAGAAGCTTAAATTCATGGTCAGTTTCAAGGTGAGGCTTTAGGTGTGGGGGTGTTTTGGATTGGGAGATTTTGAGAGGTTATTATTAAAGTTTTGGTTTGGAGAATTGTTAATAAGATTGTTCATGAAAGTAGGAGGATTATTAATCAGGGGGCAGGGTTTAATTGAGGCATATCACTAAGGGGGCAGGTGTTGTCTCCTTCTTTAGCTTAAAAGGCTAACGCTGATAAAAGCTTCTTAGTGATGCAGTGAGTATTGTTGTGGTTCAGTCTTCAAAGTGTTTTAGTGGAATTGCTTCTACTACAATGGGCATGAAGCTGTGGTTAGATCCGCAGATTTCTGAGCATTGTCCATAGAACAAGCCTGGGTGAGAAGTGATAAAGGTTGTTTGATTTAGTCGTCCGGGAATGGCATCTGTTTTAATGCCGAGGGCGGGTACGGCCCATGAGTGCAGGACATCTTCTGCGGAGATTAGTATGCGAATTGGGGATTCTATTGGAACTACTATTCGGTGATCTACTTCTAATAGACGGAGGTGTCCTTGAGGGAGGTCTTGTGAGGGAATTATGTAAGAGTCAAATGCGAGATCTTGATAGTCTGTGTACTCATAGCTCCAATATCATTGGTGGCCGAGAGCTTTAACAGTTAGGTGTGGGTTGTTGATTTCATCTATGAGGTAGAGAATGCGAAGGGAAGGGAGGGCAATTAAGATTAAAATGATTGCAGGAAGAATTGTTCAGATTATTTCTACTTCTTGGGCGTCTATGGTATTTGTGTGTGTTAGCTTTGTTGTTATTATTAAAGAAATAATGTATAATACTAAAGCACTAATTAAGAAGACAATTATAATGGCGTGGTCATGAAAATGTAAGAGCTCTTCTATAATGGGAGATGCTGCGTCTTGAAATCCGAGTTGAGCGGGGTGTGCCATCATGAGGCCCATAGGGGCTAACCTATAACTTAGCTCTGACAGGGCTACATAATAAATTTACTAGGGTCTCATGAGAAAGAAGCATCTTGGCTATGTGATTGGCTTGAAACCAGTAGAAGGCGGTTCGATTCCTCCCTTTCTTGAGTTTGTTTGTACATATGTTGGTTCTTCGTAAGTGTGATAAGGGGGTGGGCAGCCGTGAAGTCATTCTAGGTTTGTGTTTGTTAGTTCTAGGGCGAAAACTTCTCGTTTAGCTGCGAATGCTTCTCAAATGATAAACATTATTATGATTACGGCTACTAGAGAAATTAGTGAGCCAATTGATGATAAAGTATTTCAGATGGTATATGCGTCAGGATAGTCGGAGTAACGGCGGGGCATTCCTGATAGCCCAAGGAAGTGTTGAGGGAAGAAGGTCAGATTAACCCCGGCAAATATGACACCAAATTGGACTTTTGTTCAAGTTTGATGAAGTGTATAGCCTGAAAATAGGGGAAATCAATGTACAAAGCCTCCTATGATTGCAAATACGGCACCTATGGATAATACATAGTGGAAATGAGCTACGACGTAATATGTGTCATGAAGAACAATGTCTAAGGATGAGTTGGCAAGTACAATGCCTGTTAGGCCTCCCACAGTAAATAGGAAAATGAAGCCCAGGGCCCAGAGTATGGCAGCATCTCATTTGATTATGCCCCCATGTAAAGTTGCGAGCCAGCTAAATACCTTTACACCTGTTGGAATTGCGATGATTATTGTGGCGGAAGTGAAATATGCTCGGGTATCGACATCCATTCCAACGGTAAATATGTGGTGGGCTCATACGATAAAGCCTAAGAAGCCGATAGATATTATGGCTCATACTATACCCATGTAGCCGAAAGGTTCTTTTTTTCCAGCATAATAGGTTACAATGTGTGAGATTATTCCAAAGCCAGGAAGAATCAAAATGTAGACTTCTGGGTGACCAAAGAACCAAAACAGATGTTGGTATAAAATTGGGTCCCCCCCACCTGCAGGATCGAAGAAAGATGTGTTTAAATTTCGGTCTGTTAGTAGTATTGTGATACCGGCGGCAAGGACGGGTAGTGATAGTAAAAGTAGAACTGCCGTGATTATTACTGATCATACGAATAGAGGGGTTTGGTATTGGGTTATGGAGGGTGGTTTTATGTTGATGCAGGTAGTAATAAAGTTAATGGCCCCAAGAATTGAGGAGACTCCCGCGAGGTGGAGGGAGAAGATGGTTAGATCTACAGAGGCCCCGGCATGGGCTAAGTTCCCGGCTAAGGGAGGGTAGACGGTTCACCCGGTGCCGGCCCCGGCTTCCACCCCCGAGGATGCAAGTAGCAGTAATAGAGAAGGAGGGAGAAGTCAAAAACTCATGTTGTTTATTCGTGGGAAGGCCATATCTGGCGCCCCAATTATTAGGGGGACTAGTCAATTTCCGAACCCGCCGATTATTACAGGCATTACTATAAAGAAAATTATGACAAAAGCATGGGCTGTTACAATGACGTTATAGATCTGATCATCGCCTAGCAGGGCGCCAGGTTGACTTAGTTCAGCCCGAATTAACAGGCTAAGTGCTGTACCAACTATTCCTGCTCAAGCTCCGAAGATTAAGTATAAGGTGCCGATATCTTTGTGGTTGGTTGAGAAGAATCAACGATTAATGGTCACAGGTAAGATGGCCGATAGTAGGTGGCAGGTTGTAGCCCTGTATAGGTGGGTGCCAGTCCCACTCTTATCACAATAGCTTCGTGGTGATTCACGCTAGAGTGCAAATCTAGAGAAGCACACCAAAGGTGTGCCGGAGCTTCTTTTTTTAGAAGAAGCTCAGATTGAAGCCCGCTGGATGGGGCGTTTAGCTGTTAACTAGAAATTTACGGGATCGAGGCCCGTCTGTCTGGGAGGTTTTAGCTTAATTAAAGTGCCTGAGTTGCAATCAGGAGATGTAAGTTAAAGTTTTACATGCCTTCAGGGGCTAGGAGGGTTGAACTCTTATTTAGGGCTTTGAAGGCCCTTGGTTTTGTTAACCTAAGCCTCTTAAAGTATCATTGGGGTTAGGGGTAAGAGGAGTAAGGATGGTAGTAAGAGGGTTGAGATTGTGGTTGTACTTAGTTTAGGTTGGAATCGTCATTTGTGTGTTGTTTGTGTGGTGGTTGGGAACACTGTGAGGGTTGTGATGTAAGATAGTCGTAAGTAAAAGAATAGGCTTAATAGAGCGGAGAGGGCAAGTAGGGCTGCGGTCATTGATAGGTTGTGGGTTGTTAATTCTTGTAAAATTAACCATTTTGGGATAAAGCCTGTTAGCGGGGGGAGCCCTCCTAGAGATATTAGTAGTAAAAATATAAGTGCTATGGTTGAGGGGGAAATTGTTCAAGAGGTGGTTAAATCTTTAATGTTTTTTGCTGTGATGAAGATAAGGATTATAAAGGCAGTAGTTGTTATTATGAGGTATAAAAATAGGTTGAGGAGTATTAAGTTTGAGCTTAGTGTGAGAATTGTAGCTATTCAACCTAGGTGGGCAATTGATGAGAATGCTATGATTTTTCGTGTCTGTGTTTGGTTTATGCCTCCCCACCCTCCGGTCAAGGTTGACAGTAGCCCTATAATTAGAAGTGTATTTGGGTGGATAGCGGGGGCGGCTATATAAAGTAGGGCGAGGGGGGCGAGTTTTTGTCAAGTTGTAATGATTAGTGCTGTTTTTAGTGTTGTGCCTTGTAGGACTTCTGGTAGTCAGAAATGCAGGGGGGCTAGGCCTAGTTTTATGGCTAGAGCTATTGTTATTATGATGCAGGCAGGTTGGTTTGTGAGTTGTGAAATGTCTCAGGTGCTGGTGGATCAGGCATTGATTGTGCTGGCGAATAGGAGTGTGGCTGAGGCAGCAGCTTGGGTAAGGAAATATTTTGTAGCGGCTTCAGTTGCACGGGGATGGTGTTGTTTGGCGATAAGGGGAATAATGGCTAGGGTATTTAGTTCTAATCCGATTCAGGCAAGGAGTCAGTGTGTGCTTGATAGGGTAATGATGGAGCCGGTTGCTACGCTTGAGAGAATCAGTGAAGATATGATTGGGTTCATTAGTATAGGAAGGATTTTAACCAACATTTTCGGGGTATGGGCCCGAAAGCTTAATTAGCTGACTTTACTAGAAAATAGTATAATGAAGTACATAAGATTTTGAGTCTTTTGGTGCGGGTTCGTGTCCTGTTTTTCTAGTGCTTCGAGAAGAAGGAAATAAGGGGATTTTAACCCCTGTGTTTTACTCTATCAAAGTAATCCTTGGGGATTCGGGCATATTTCCTGGTTTATTGTGGGGGGAGTCCTGATAATATTGTTGGGAAAGAGGCATGCCACATTAATAGAGCGAGGGTTAGGGGTAAGAAATTTTTTCATAAGAGGTGTATAAGTTGGTCGTAACGAAAACGAGGGTATGAGGCGCGAGTTCATAAGAATATGATTGTCAGGATAGTTGTTTTTAATATTAGGTTTATTGTGAACACGTCTGGGGGTAGGGAGGTTCCTGGGTTTAGGAAAAGGATGCAGGTTAGGGTATTTATTAGTATGATGTTTGCATATTCAGCTAGGAAAAATAGGGCGAATGGGCCAGCGGCATACTCTACATTAAAGCCAGAGACAAGCTCTGATTCTCCTTCTGTTAAATCAAAGGGGGCCCGGTTTGTTTCTGCTAGTGTTGAGATAAACCATATTATGGCAAGAGGTCATGATGAAATTAGTAGTCATTGGTGTTCTTGTGTAATTGAGAGTATTTGTAGAGTGAAGCCCCCTGTAAGGATAATAATGGTTAGTAAAATAATTCCCAGGGTGACCTCGTATGAGATTGTTTGTGCTACCGCACGTAGGGCGCCAATTAATGGGTATTTTGAGTTGGATGCCCACCCTGATCATAGAATAGAATATACTGCTATGCTTGAGAGGGCTAGTATGAAGAGAAGGCCTAGGTTTATGTCTGCTAAGGTGGCCGGTATTGGGAGGGGGGTTCAAATTATAAGGGCTAGAAATAGGGCTAAGGTCGGGGTTATGATGAAGAGGGCAGGAGAGGAAGAGGAGGGGCGTAAGGGTTCTTTAATAAACAGTTTAATGCCGTCTGCAAATGGTTGTAATAGCCCATAAGGGCCAATGATGTTAGGGCCTTTTCGTAGTTGTATATAACCGAGCACTTTTCGTTCCAGTAGTGTAAGGAAGGCAACAGCTAGTAAGATGGGAATAATATATAATAGGGGATTAATGATATATAAGAGTAATGCATTCATGTATTAGGGAGATGATTTGAACATCTAGTAGAAAGATCTTAGGTCTTTTGCATTCACCTGGCTCTGCCACCCTAATAATTACCCCTTGTCTGGGGGTGTTCTAGGTGCTTTGTTTAGCTTGAGTTTTGTTCAGCTAGTTTTAAGGACGTGTTTATAATATTGGTCCTCTCTTCTTTGTCCTTTCGTACTGAAGAAGTAAGCGTCATAGATAGAAACCGACCTGGATTGCTCCGGTCTGAACTCAGATCACGTAGGACTGTTAATCGTTGAACAAACGAACCTTTAATAGCGGCTACACCATTTGGGTGTCCTGATCCAACATCGAGGTCGTAAACCTTCTTGTCGATAGGGACTCTTGAAGAAGATAGCGCTGTTATCCCTGGGGTAACTTGGTTCGTTGGTCAGTATGACTGGGTCGGCTTTGTACTTTGGCTTGTTAGCCTTGGTGAGAAGTGGTGGTTCTGTGCTCGGAAGTTTTGTTTTGTTCCGAAGTCGCCCCAACTTAAAACTATGGGCTAGGGGCATTAGTG
>NW_027101629.1:0-17155 GCF_035046505.1 Tiliqua scincoides
GTGCGTTTGCGAGTGCAGGCATGTGCGCGGGCGCGTTCACAGACGCAGACATGTACACAGGTGCAGGCGCACCCACAACGCAGGTGTCGGTGTAGGTGTAGGTGCGGACGTTCAGCTTGATACACGTAAATAAATACAACTTAATTTTTATGGCAAACCCCCCTACCCCCCTTACCGGTAATTTCTCACTTAGTCAGATTTACTCCTGCCAAACCCCTAAAACAGGATCTGACCAAACTAAAACTACCGGTTGTCCACGACCAGTTCATGCATTCTACAGATTGTAAATGCAGTCGTGGATACTAATATCAGTGCCGTAATGCATATTTACAACATGATTATATATACATTTTTTTTATCTTTTATACAAAAATTTTATGTTATTGTAGCTTAAAATTTTTAAAGCGAAGCACTGAAGATGCTGAGATGGGTGAGTCAAATTTCCCCAAAAACACAAAGTTTTGGTCCTAAACTTGCCATTGTTTTTAATCAAAATTACACATGCAAGCCTCCACACCCCAGTGAGAATGCCCACACAACCCCGAATAGCCAAGTGGAGCAGGTATCAGGATCTCTAACAAACCGAAGCCCACAACACCTTGCTACGCCACACCCACACGGGTACTCAGCAGTGAATAACATTAAGAAATAAGCGAAAGCTTGACTTAGCTATGATTAAGTTTGGCCGGTAAATTTCGTGCCAGCCACCGCGGTTATACGAAAGGCCAAAAACAATGACCCTCGGCGTAAAGCGTGACCAGAATAATGTCAAAAAAATTGAAGGAAAACCAAGCCAAGACTGTAAAATATATTGGCACAAGAACTCCACCAATAAAATGCCTTCAAATAAAAGACTATTCAACCTCACTAAAGCTAGGAAACAAACTAGGATTAGATACCCTACTATGCCTAGCCCTAAACATAGATGGTTAAACACACAAAACCATTCGCCAGAGAACTACAAGCGAAAAGCTCGAAACTCAAAGGACTTGGCGGTGCTCCACATCATCCTAGAGGAGCCTGTCCTATAATCGATACCCCACGCTTTACCCCACCATTCTTTGCAACTCAGCCTATATACCGCCGTCGTCAGCTTACCCTGTGAAAGAAACAAAGTAGGCAAAAAAGTTTACAACTAACACGTCAGGTCAAGGTGTAGCAGATAGAATGGAAGAGATGGGCTACATTTTCTGCCACAGAAAAATACGAAAGGTGTAATGAAACACACACCCAAAGGAGGATTTAGAAGTAAGCTAAATAAGAGTCTTTATCTTAAATTTGCTCTGGAGCGCGCACACACCGCCCGTCACTCTCATCGTCCAAAAATAAACTTAACATATAAAAATACTAACAATATAGATGAGGCAAGTCGTAACAAGGTAAGCGCACCGGAAGGCGTGCTTGGAACAACAACCAGTAGCTTAAAACAAAGCATTCAACTTACAATTGAAAAATGTTAGTGAGATCCTAACCTTTTTGAGCCAAACAACTAGCCCAATCACATAAACAAATCCTCTCATTAACAAAATAAATCATTCGACAAAACTAGTATATGTGATAGAACCTAACCAAAACGGCGCAACAGAAAAAGTACCGCAAGGGAACCCTGAAAGAATAATGAAACACACAAGCAAAACAAAGCAAAGATAAACCCTTGTACCTCTTGCATCATGGTCCAGCCAGAATAAAACAGACAAAGAGAACTTCAGCCTGTACCCCCGAAACCAAGTGAGCTACTACAAGACAACTGTAAGAGTGCACCCATCTCTGTGGCAAAAGAGTGGGAAGATCTAGTAGTAGCGGTGAAAAGCCAAACGAACTTGGTGATAGCTGGTTGCTCAATAAATGAATTTTAGTTCAACTTTAGGTTACTTCCAGCAAACAATAGCACGCATTTTAACCTAAAAGGTATTCAATGGGGGTACAGCCCCATTGAAATAGGATACAACCTGACTTAGAGAGAAAGCAACATAACCTACGCCCAGTAGGCCCTAAAGCAGCCACCAGTAAACACAGCGTCACAGCACAAAGACAATAAATCCCCCCTGTGTCTGCCACCTCCTAAAAACCTACCGAGCCACACTATTATTATAGACAAACTAATGCTAGAACTAGTAACAAGAAGCCCTTCTCTTAAGCACCCCCTTGACCCAGAAATAGAAAACCTACTGGACATTAACAGACCAAAACAGGAACAACAATTAAACAGCCAAAACTGTTACAAAAACTGTCAACCCGACACCGGTGTGCTAAAAAGATAGATTAAAAGCTGTAAAAGGAATTCAGCAAAACCTTGTCCCAACTGTTTACCAAAAACATAGCCTTTAGCTAAACAAGTATTAAAGGTCCTGCCTGCCCAGTGAAACTTTTAAACGGCCGCGGTATCCTAACCGTGCAAAGGTAGCGTAATCACTTGTCTTCTAAATAAAGACTAGTATGAACGGCTAAATGAGGACAAACCTGTCTCTTATAGCTAATCAGTGAAACTGATCTCCCAGTACAAAAGCTGGGATAAACACATAAGACGAGAAGACCCTGTGGAGCTTAAAACGACCGCTAATAAGCACCACTAATGCCCCTAGCCCATAGTTTTAAGTTGGGGCGACTTCGGAACAAAACAAAACTTCCGAGCACAGAACCACCACTTCTCACCAAGGCTAACAAGCCAAAGTACAAAGCCGACCCAGTCATACTGACCAACGAACCAAGTTACCCCAGGGATAACAGCGCTATCTTCTTCAAGAGTCCCTATCGACAAGAAGGTTTACGACCTCGATGTTGGATCAGGACACCCAAATGGTGTAGCCGCTATTAAAGGTTCGTTTGTTCAACGATTAACAGTCCTACGTGATCTGAGTTCAGACCGGAGCAATCCAGGTCGGTTTCTATCTATGACGCTTACTTCTTCAGTACGAAAGGACAAAGAAGAGAGGACCAATATTATAAACACGTCCTTAAAACTAGCTGAACAAAACTCAAGCTAAACAAAGCACCTAGAACACCCCCAGACAAGGGGTAATTATTAGGGTGGCAGAGCCAGGTGAATGCAAAAGACCTAAGATCTTTCTACTAGATGTTCAAATCATCTCCCTAATACATGAATGCATTACTCTTATATATCATTAATCCCCTATTATATATTATTCCCATCTTACTAGCTGTTGCCTTCCTTACACTACTGGAACGAAAAGTGCTCGGTTATATACAACTACGAAAAGGCCCTAACATCATTGGCCCTTATGGGCTATTACAACCATTTGCAGACGGCATTAAACTGTTTATTAAAGAACCCTTACGCCCCTCCTCTTCCTCTCCTGCCCTCTTCATCATAACCCCGACCTTAGCCCTATTTCTAGCCCTTATAATTTGAACCCCCCTCCCAATACCGGCCACCTTAGCAGACATAAACCTAGGCCTTCTCTTCATACTAGCCCTCTCAAGCATAGCAGTATATTCTATTCTATGATCAGGGTGGGCATCCAACTCAAAATACCCATTAATTGGCGCCCTACGTGCGGTAGCACAAACAATCTCATACGAGGTCACCCTGGGAATTATTTTACTAACCATTATTATCCTTACAGGGGGCTTCACTCTACAAATACTCTCAATTACACAAGAACACCAATGACTACTAATTTCATCATGACCTCTTGCCATAATATGGTTTATCTCAACACTAGCAGAAACAAACCGGGCCCCCTTTGATTTAACAGAAGGAGAATCAGAGCTTGTCTCTGGCTTTAATGTAGAGTATGCCGCTGGCCCATTCGCCCTATTTTTCCTAGCTGAATATGCAAACATCATACTAATAAATACCCTAACCTGCATCCTTTTCCTAAACCCAGGAACCTCCCTACCCCCAGACGTGTTCACAATAAACCTAATATTAAAAACAACTATCCTGACAATCATATTCTTATGAACTCGCGCCTCATACCCTCGTTTTCGTTACGACCAACTTATACACCTCTTATGAAAAAATTTCTTACCCCTAACCCTCGCTCTATTAATGTGGCATGCCTCTTTCCCAACAATATTATCAGGACTCCCCCCACAATAAACCAGGAAATATGCCCGAATCCCCAAGGATTACTTTGATAGAGTAAAACACAGGGGTTAAAATCCCCTTATTTCCTTCTTCTCGAAGCACTAGAAAAACAGGACACGAACCTGCACCAAAAGACTCAAAATCTTATGTACTTCATTATACTATTTTCTAGTAAAGTCAGCTAATTAAGCTTTCGGGCCCATACCCCGAAAATGTTGGTTAAAATCCTTCCTATACTAATGAACCCAATCATATCTTCACTGATTCTCTCAAGCGTAGCAACCGGCTCCATCATTACCCTATCAAGCACACACTGACTCCTTGCCTGAATCGGATTAGAACTAAATACCCTAGCCATTATTCCCCTTATCGCCAAACAACACCATCCCCGTGCAACTGAAGCCGCTACAAAATATTTCCTTACCCAAGCTGCTGCCTCAGCCACACTCCTATTCGCCAGCACAATCAATGCCTGATCCACCAGCACCTGAGACATTTCACAACTCACAAACCAACCTGCCTGCATCATAATAACAATAGCTCTAGCCATAAAACTAGGCCTAGCCCCCCTGCATTTCTGACTACCAGAAGTCCTACAAGGCACAACACTAAAAACAGCACTAATCATTACAACTTGACAAAAACTCGCCCCCCTCGCCCTACTTTATATAGCCGCCCCCGCTATCCACCCAAATACACTTCTAATTATAGGGCTACTGTCAACCTTGACCGGAGGGTGGGGAGGCATAAACCAAACACAGACACGAAAAATCATAGCATTCTCATCAATTGCCCACCTAGGTTGAATAGCTACAATTCTCACACTAAGCTCAAACTTAATACTCCTCAACCTATTTTTATACCTCATAATAACAACTACTGCCTTTATAATCCTTATCTTCATCACAGCAAAAAACATTAAAGATTTAACCACCTCTTGAACAATTTCCCCCTCAACCATAGCACTTATATTTTTACTACTAATATCTCTAGGAGGGCTCCCCCCGCTAACAGGCTTTATCCCAAAATGGTTAATTTTACAAGAATTAACAACCCACAACCTATCAATGACCGCAGCCCTACTTGCCCTCTCCGCTCTATTAAGCCTATTCTTTTACTTACGACTATCTTACATCACAACCCTCACAGTGTTCCCAACCACCACACAAACAACACACAAATGACGATTCCAACCTAAACTAAGTACAACCACAATCTCAACCCTCTTACTACCATCCTTACTCCTCTTACCCCTAACCCCAATGATACTTTAAGAGGCTTAGGTTAACAAAACCAAGGGCCTTCAAAGCCCTAAATAAGAGTTCAACCCTCCTAGCCCCTGAAGGCATGTAAAACTTTAACTTACATCTCCTGATTGCAACTCAGGCACTTTAATTAAGCTAAAACCTCCCAGACAGACGGGCCTCGATCCCGTAAATTTCTAGTTAACAGCTAAACGCCCCATCCAGCGGGCTTCAATCTGAGCTTCTTCTAAAAAAAGAAGCTCCGGCACACCTTTGGTGTGCTTCTCTAGATTTGCACTCTAGCGTGAATCACCACGAAGCTATTGTGATAAGAGTGGGACTGGCACCCACCTATACAGGGCTACAACCTGCCACCTACTATCGGCCATCTTACCTGTGACCATTAATCGTTGATTCTTCTCAACCAACCACAAAGATATCGGCACCTTATACTTAATCTTCGGAGCTTGAGCAGGAATAGTTGGTACAGCACTTAGCCTGTTAATTCGGGCTGAACTAAGTCAACCTGGCGCCCTGCTAGGCGATGATCAGATCTATAACGTCATTGTAACAGCCCATGCTTTTGTCATAATTTTCTTTATAGTAATGCCTGTAATAATCGGCGGGTTCGGAAATTGACTAGTCCCCCTAATAATTGGGGCGCCAGATATGGCCTTCCCACGAATAAACAACATGAGTTTTTGACTTCTCCCTCCTTCTCTATTACTGCTACTTGCATCCTCGGGGGTGGAAGCCGGGGCCGGCACCGGGTGAACCGTCTACCCTCCCTTAGCCGGGAACTTAGCCCATGCCGGGGCCTCTGTAGATCTAACCATCTTCTCCCTCCACCTCGCGGGAGTCTCCTCAATTCTTGGGGCCATTAACTTTATTACTACCTGCATCAACATAAAACCACCCTCCATAACCCAATACCAAACCCCTCTATTCGTATGATCAGTAATAATCACGGCAGTTCTACTTTTACTATCACTACCCGTCCTTGCCGCCGGTATCACAATACTACTAACAGACCGAAATTTAAACACATCTTTCTTCGATCCTGCAGGTGGGGGGGACCCAATTTTATACCAACATCTGTTTTGGTTCTTTGGTCACCCAGAAGTCTACATTTTGATTCTTCCTGGCTTTGGAATAATCTCACACATTGTAACCTATTATGCTGGAAAAAAAGAACCTTTCGGCTACATGGGTATAGTATGAGCCATAATATCTATCGGCTTCTTAGGCTTTATCGTATGAGCCCACCACATATTTACCGTTGGAATGGATGTCGATACCCGAGCATATTTCACTTCCGCCACAATAATCATCGCAATTCCAACAGGTGTAAAGGTATTTAGCTGGCTCGCAACTTTACATGGGGGCATAATCAAATGAGATGCTGCCATACTCTGGGCCCTGGGCTTCATTTTCCTATTTACTGTGGGAGGCCTAACAGGCATTGTACTTGCCAACTCATCCTTAGACATTGTTCTTCATGACACATATTACGTCGTAGCTCATTTCCACTATGTATTATCCATAGGTGCCGTATTTGCAATCATAGGAGGCTTTGTACATTGATTTCCCCTATTTTCAGGCTATACACTTCATCAAACTTGAACAAAAGTCCAATTTGGTGTCATATTTGCCGGGGTTAATCTGACCTTCTTCCCTCAACACTTCCTTGGGCTATCAGGAATGCCCCGCCGTTACTCCGACTATCCTGACGCATATACCATCTGAAATACTTTATCATCAATTGGCTCACTAATTTCTCTAGTAGCCGTAATCATAATAATGTTTATCATTTGAGAAGCATTCGCAGCTAAACGAGAAGTTTTCGCCCTAGAACTAACAAACACAAACCTAGAATGACTTCACGGCTGCCCACCCCCTTATCACACTTACGAAGAACCAACATATGTACAAACAAACTCAAGAAAGGGAGGAATCGAACCGCCTTCTACTGGTTTCAAGCCAATCACATAGCCAAGATGCTTCTTTCTCATGAGACCCTAGTAAATTTATTATGTAGCCCTGTCAGAGCTAAGTTATAGGTTAGCCCCTATGGGCCTCATGATGGCACACCCCGCTCAACTCGGATTTCAAGACGCAGCATCTCCCATTATAGAAGAGCTCTTACATTTTCATGACCACGCCATTATAATTGTCTTCTTAATTAGTGCTTTAGTATTATACATTATTTCTTTAATAATAACAACAAAGCTAACACACACAAATACCATAGACGCCCAAGAAGTAGAAATAATCTGAACAATTCTTCCTGCAATCATTTTAATCTTAATTGCCCTCCCTTCCCTTCGCATTCTCTACCTCATAGATGAAATCAACAACCCACACCTAACTGTTAAAGCTCTCGGCCACCAATGATATTGGAGCTATGAGTACACAGACTATCAAGATCTCGCATTTGACTCTTACATAATTCCCTCACAAGACCTCCCTCAAGGACACCTCCGTCTATTAGAAGTAGATCACCGAATAGTAGTTCCAATAGAATCCCCAATTCGCATACTAATCTCCGCAGAAGATGTCCTGCACTCATGGGCCGTACCCGCCCTCGGCATTAAAACAGATGCCATTCCCGGACGACTAAATCAAACAACCTTTATCACTTCTCACCCAGGCTTGTTCTATGGACAATGCTCAGAAATCTGCGGATCTAACCACAGCTTCATGCCCATTGTAGTAGAAGCAATTCCACTAAAACACTTTGAAGACTGAACCACAACAATACTCACTGCATCACTAAGAAGCTTTTATCAGCGTTAGCCTTTTAAGCTAAAGAAGGAGACAACACCTGCCCCCTTAGTGATATGCCTCAATTAAACCCTGCCCCCTGATTAATAATCCTCCTACTTTCATGAACAATCTTATTAACAATTCTCCAAACCAAAACTTTAATAATAACCTCTCAAAATCTCCCAATCCAAAACACCCCCACACCTAAAGCCTCACCTTGAAACTGACCATGAATTTAAGCTTCTTCGACCAATTTTTAAGCCCACAACTCCTTGGAATCCCCCTTATCACCCTAGCAATAATCCTGCCACCAACCCTAATTTTTACAAAAACAAGCCGACTTATCTTAAATCGGCTAGAAACGGTACAAACATGAGCAATCTTTATATTTGTAAAACAACTTATATTACCCCTAAACAAACCAGGCCACAAATGAGCCGCACTCTTAACCTCACTTATATTATTCCTTCTCCTATTCAATTTGCTAGGACTTTTCCCTTATACATTCACCCCAACTACCCAGCTATCAATAAATATGGGTTTAGCAGTACCCTTATGACTAGCAACTGTATTAATTGGCTTACGCAATCAACCAACCCTTTCATTAGGCCACCTTCTACCAGAAGGCACCCCAACCCCTCTCGTACCTGTTCTCATTATTATCGAAACAATTAGCCTACTCATTCGCCCTCTTGCACTAGGCGTTCGACTAACAGCCAACTTAACAGCAGGTCACCTGCTAATCCAACTTATTTCTACCGCCGTATTTGTAATACTACCCATAATAACTGCAACCGCAACACTAACCTTTATTGTCCTCTTACTTTTAACTATTCTAGAGGTCGCAGTAGCAATTATTCAAGCCTACGTCTTCACTTTACTATTAAGCCTATACCTACAAGAAAATACTTAATGATCCACCAAGCACATGCCTATCATATAGTAGACCAAAGCCCCTGGCCCCTAACAGGCGCAATCGCTGCCTTACTTATAACATCCGGACTCGCCGTCTGATTTCACTTCAACAATATACTATTAATGAATATCGGCCTAATTATCCTCCTTCTAACAATACTACAATGGTGGCGAGATATCACCCGTGAGGGAACCTTTCAAGGCCACCACACGGTCCCTGTACAAAAAGGCCTCCGATACGGGATAATCCTTTTTATTACATCAGAGGTCTTCTTTTTTATCGGCTTTTTCTGAGCTTTCTACCACTCAAGCCTGGCCCCAACCCCGGAGCTTGGGGGCTGTTGACCCCCTAGCGGAATTCACCCATTAAACCCATTTGAAGTACCCCTTCTAAACACAGCTGTACTCCTAGCCTCTGGTGTTACCGTAACATGAGCCCACCATTCTATTATAGAAAATAATCGAAAAGAAGCAATTCAAGCCCTTACACTAACCATTGCCTTGGGCCTTTACTTCACCGCCCTCCAAGCCATAGAATACTATGAAGCCCCTTTCGCTATTTCAGATAGCGTTTACGGGTCAACATTCTTTGTGGCAACAGGCTTCCATGGCCTCCACGTAATTATTGGATCAACTTTTTTAATTGTTTGCTTACTACGACAGATCATATATCACTTCACAACAAACCACCACTTCGGATTTGAAGCCGCCGCATGATACTGACATTTCGTAGACGTTGTATGACTGTTCCTTTACATCTCAATTTACTGATGAGGCTCTTGCTCTTTTAGTATCAACCAGTACAAGTGATTTCCAATCACTAAGCCTTAATAAAACCTTAAGAAAGAGTAATGAATATAACAACCATATTCTTAATTACAACAACCCTTATAGTTATCTTAATTACTATTAGCTTTTGATTACCACAAATATCACCAGACACAGAAAAACTCTCCCCATATGAATGCGGCTTCGACCCATTAGGAACCGCCCGTCTACCATTCTCGCTTCGATTCTTCCTAGTTGCAATCCTATTTCTTCTATTCGACCTAGAAATTGCGCTACTCCTTCCGATCCCATGAGCCATAAACCTTATACAACCAACAACCACTTTAATCTGAATATCCGCAATCATTATTCTTCTAACACTAGGCTTAATTTACGAATGATTAGCAGGGGGGCTAGAGTGGGCAGAGTAGGCAGTTAGTATAAATAAAACAACTAATTTCGACTTAGTAGCCCCAGGTTTTAACCCTGGACTGCCATATGACAACATATTTTACCTTTTCCTCTGCCTTCGTACTCGGAATTTTAGGGTTGGCCCTACACCGAACACACTTAGTTTCCGCACTACTCTGTATCGAAGCCATAATATTAGCCCTCTTTATAGCACTTACAGCATTCTCATCTACACTACAACTCCCCTCCACAAACATTTCTCCCATTCTCCTCCTTGCTTTTTCTGCCTGTGAAGCAGGAACTGGCCTCGCCTTATTAGTGGCAACCTCTCGAACACATGGCTCGGACCATCTTAAAAACCTAAACCTCTTACAATGCTAAAAATTCTTTTACCTACCCTTATATTAATTCCAACAGCCCTTCTATCAAAACAAAACATCCTTTTCACAATATACACCTCCTACTCAATACTACTTGCACTAATAAGTCTAGTCTGATTTAAGTATCCTCTAAACCCTAGCATAATATTCTCCTCTTCCTACCTAAACATTGACTCAATTTCCGCCCCATTAATAATCCTTTCCTGCTGACTTCTCCCACTAATAGCCCTAGCTAGCCAAAACCACCTCCAACACGAACCTCTTGCTCGAAAACGAAACTTTTTAGTAGTCATTACAACCCTACAAGTTGCCCTATTATTAACATTCTCCGCAACCGAATTCACCCTATTTTACATTATATTCGAAACAACATTAATTCCCACCCTCATTGTTATTACACGATGGGGAAACCAAGCCGAGCGACTTTCCGCAGGGACATACTTTCTATTTTACACACTTGCTGGATCTCTCCCCCTATTAGTTGCTATTCTATTTTTAAACACTAAATACTCCAACATTTCAATAGTAATAATAAACCTAATTCAACCAGAAACCCCCCACTCATGAACAAATAACATACTATGACTTGCCTGCTTAATCGCCTTCCTAGTGAAAATGCCTTTATATGGCCTCCACCTCTGACTCCCAAAAGCCCATGTGGAAGCCCCTATCGCTGGCTCAATGGTTCTGGCTGCAATTTTACTGAAACTCGGAGGCTACGGTATCATTCGAATCACCCCCCTACTAAACCCACTCTCAACAAAACTATACTACCCCTTTATTATTCTAGCCATTTGAGGCATCATCATAACCAGCTCAATCTGCCTACGACAAACTGACTTAAAATCTTTAATCGCTTACTCATCAGTAAGCCACATAGGCCTCGTAATTGCAGCCGCTTTGATTCAAACCCCATGAAGCCTAACAGGAGCAATTTTACTGATAATTGCCCACGGCCTTACCTCATCAATACTATTTTGTCTAGCAAACACAAACTATGAACGCACCCATAGCCGAACACTCCTTCTAGCCCGCGGCCTGCAACTTATTCTTCCTCTAACAATATCCTGGTGGCTTATAGCTAACTTAATAAATATGGCCCTCCCCCCCACAATTAATCTCACAGGCGAACTTCTAATCATAACATCATTATTCAACTGGTCCCCCCTAACAATCCTCATAACAGGAGTAGGCACTCTCTTAACAGCCACCTACTCACTTCATATATTTTTAACAACCCAACGAGGAAAGCTCCCACAACACGCTATCCAAACAAACCCGACATACACCCGAGAACACCTGCTACTGGTCCTACACATCCTCCCGATACTTATACTTATAATAAAACCCGAACTAATCATAGGCCCCCTTCCTTGTTGTCATAGTTTAACAAAAACATTAGAATGTGGATCTAAAAATAGAAGTTCAAACCTTCTTAATGACCGAGGGGTATTGTATACAAAGAACTGCTAACTCTGCGTCCTGGGATTAACCCCCCAGACTCCTCACTTTTAAAGGATCAGAGTTTAATCCATTGGTCTTAGGAGCCAAAATTCTTGGTGCAATTCCAAGTAAAAGTACATGCACAACATCCCCCACACCACCATAGCCGCTACCTTTCTATTCCTAATAATTCCCATCACAATAACCCTATACCCTCTACAAAACCAATGACACCTCTCCCATGTAAAGGTAGCTGTGCAAACAGCATTTTTTACCAGCATAATCCCCCTGTTTATCTTCATTAACTATGGACTAGAATTCACAACTACAAACATCCACTGAATCAACATCTCTAATTTTAGCATCAACATTAGCTTCATGCTAGACACCTACGCAATTACATTTTTACCCATCGCACTCTTTGTCACATGATCCATCTTGGAGTTTGCCGCATGATATATGACCTCAGACCCCTTTATCAACCGATTTTTTAAGTATCTTCTCCTATTCTTACTAGCTATATTAATTCTTGTTACCGCAAATAATATCTTCCAGCTTTTTATTGGGTGGGAGGGGGTTGGAATTATATCCTTTCTATTAATCGGGTGATGATTCTCACGTTCCGACGCAAACTCATCCGCCCTACAGGCAGTCATTTATAACCGAGTTGGGGATATTGGCCTTATCCTAACAATAGCCTGACTTGCTATAAACACAACCACCTGAGAATTTCATCAACTATTTACTAACCCAAACTCAGTCACCCTTGTCCCCCTCTTGGGTTTAATCTTAGCTGCCGCAGGAAAGTCTGCCCAATTTGGCCTTCACCCATGATTACCAGCAGCCATAGAAGGTCCTACTCCCGTCTCTGCCTTACTCCACTCCAGCACAATGGTTGTGGCAGGTGTATTCCTACTAATTCGCCTCCACCCCCTATTAGAAACAAACACAACAGCCCTATCCACCTGCCTTTGTCTAGGTGCAATAACAACCTTATTCACAGCAATTTGTGCCCTCACACAAAACGATATTAAAAAAATCATCGCCTTCTCAACCTCAAGCCAGCTTGGGTTGATAATGGTCACCGTAGGATTAAACCAACCACAACTAGCCTTCTTTCATATTTCAACCCACGCATTCTTTAAAGCCATGTTATTCCTCTGTTCTGGGTCGATCATTCATAATTTATCAGACGAACAGGACATCCGAAAGATAGGAGGCATTAACAAAGCAATACCCGTTACCACCTCCTGCCTAACCATCGGCAGCCTTGCCCTAATAGGAACCCCCTTTCTATCCGGCTTTTTCTCAAAAGACACCATCATCGAAACAATAAATACCTCCTACCTTAACGCCTGAGCCCTAATACTAACTCTCACAGCAACGGCCCTAACGGCCGCCTACAGCCTACGACTAATCTTCTACGTACAAATAAACACCTCCCGAGGGAACACTCTTGTCATCATTTCCGAAAACAATAAAACCCTAACCAACCCCCTTGTTCGCCTCGCAACAGGAAGCATTTTAACTGGCTTACTCCTTATCTCCTCTGTTCTTCCAATCAAAACAACAGCATTAACCATATCAACAAACATAAAACTGTCCGCATTACTCGTAACAATCTTAGGCCTTTTATATGCTTTAGAACTAGCCACCCAAACAACAACACTCTTGACTCCAAAACATAATAAGTTAAACAACTTCTCAAACCAACTAGGATTCTTCAACATAATCATTCACCGAACCCACCCAAACATTTCACTCATACAAGGACAAAACCTTGCCTCACACCTAAACGACCAACTATGGTATGAAAAAATTGGTCCAAAAATACTAACAATAACCAACACCCCCATGGTCAACAGCATTTCTACTGCCAACAAAGGTCTTATTAAAGCCTACTTAATCATATTTGTCCTATTTATGACCTCGGTGCTCATTTTTATTTTAATCTAATTACCCGCAAAGCCCCCCGCGCCAACCCACGTGACAGCTCTAACGCAACAAATAAAGCCAGCAATAAGCCTCACCCGGAAATTAATAAACAGCCACCCCCCCATGAATATAACAAAGACACCCCACTAAAGTCCGCACGAACAAAATGTAACCCTACACAATCAACCCCAACAACTCCAAACCCCTCCACCACCCACCCCCCACCAAATACCACAAACAACACCGTCACCAAAACAAAATACCCCCCAACATACAACCCAACAGACCAGCTCCCCCATGTCTCAGGGTAGGGCTCAGCCGCCAACGCTACAGAATAAGCAAATACCACCAACATTCCCCCTAAATAAATCAAAAATAAGACCAAAGAAACAAAAGAACTACCCAATCAAACCAACACACCACACCCAACGGCAGCAGCAACCACCAACCCAACCGCACCATAAAGCGGGGATGGGTTTGAGGCAACAGCCACCAACCCCCCCAATAAACAAAAAGATAATAAAAAAATAAAATAAACCATAATTTTTGCCTGGACTTTAACCAAGACCTGCGGCACGAAAAACCACTGTTGTATTCAACTACAAAAACTAATGACCCACAACCTACGAAAAACTCACCCAATCCTAAAGATTGTAAACAACACATTCATTGACCTCCCCACCCCATCAAATATCTCAGCATGATGAAATTTTGGCTCACTACTTGGATTTTGTCTAATCGCACAAGTCCTAACTGGCCTATTCCTTGCTATACACTACACAGCAGACATCTCTTCAGCATTTTCATCAATCGCACACATTTGTCGAGACGTACAATACGGGTGGCTAATCCGAAACCTGCACGCCAATGGGGCCTCCATATTCTTTATTTGCATTTACCTCCATATCGGACGGGGCTTATACTACGGCTCTTACATATACAAAGAAACCTGAAACATTGGGGTCGTTCTTCTTCTCCTTGTAATGGCAACAGCCTTTGTGGGCTACGTACTTCCATGGGGCCAGATATCTTTTTGAGGGGCCACCGTCATTACTAACCTTCTTTCAGCAATTCCCTATATCGGAACAACCTTGGTAGAATGAATCTGGGGAGGGTTCTCAGTAGACAACGCAACACTCACCCGATTCTTTTCATTCCATTTTATTCTGCCATTTATTATCATGGGAACCTCTATACTTCACCTCCTTTTCCTCCACGAAACAGGATCAAATAACCCCACAGGCCTAAACTCCAACACAGACAAAATCCCATTTCACCCTTATTACACCTATAAAGACCTTTTAGGCCTAACATTATTAATCTTCGTTCTCCTCCTACTAGCCCTCTTCTCCCCAAACTTACTAGGAGACCCAGAAAACTTTACCCCTGCAAACCCCTTAGTCACGCCACCACACATTAAACCCGAGTGATACTTCCTCTTTGCCTACGCTATCCTACGCTCAATCCCAAATAAATTAGGAGGCGTTCTTGCCTTATTATTTTCAATCCTAATCCTAATCTTCGTACCCATACTCCATACATCAAAGCAACGAGGAAACACCTTCCGGCCCCTATCCCAAGGGGTCTTTTGACTCCTTATATCAAATATCATTATCCTCACGTGAATCGGAGGACAGCCCGTAGAGGACCCCTTCATCATCATCGGACAAATTGCCTCAATACTCTACTTTGCTATTTTCCTCCTCCTCATACCAATTACAGCCAAACTAGAAGATAAAATACTCAAATGATAGCCCCACTCTAAGCCTTAGTAGCTTAATAGACAAAGCATTGGTCTTGTAAGCCAAAGATGGGAACTAAGACCCCCTAAGGCATCAGAGAGAGGGGACTCAAACCCCCACCGCTAGTCCCCAAAACTAGCATTCTAACTTTAAACTACCCCCTGGCGGCTTTTTTGTCCTCTACCTCAATTCACCCGTATCTGGCCGCCCCTGGCGGCTTTTTTGTCCTCTACCTCAATTCACCCGTATCTGGCCGCCCCTGGCGGCTTTTTTGCCCTCTACCTCAATTCACCCGTATCTGGCCGCCCCTGGCGGCTTTTTTGTCCTCTACCTCAATTCACCCGTATCTGGCCGCCCCTGGCGGCTTTTTTGTCCTCTACCTCAATTCACCCGTATCTGGCCGCCCCTGGCGGCTTTTTTGTCCTCTACCTCAATTCACCCGTATCTGGCCGCCCCTGGCGGCTTTTTATTGCTTTTCTGGTGATCTTACACATACTATGTATAATCGGACATTCACCTCTTGTCCTCATGCATATCATATCCGGTTAATCAGTCAATGATCAATCACAAACTAAGAATAATCGAACAATTAATTTTCAACCTCATGCATATCACAAAAGACTTCAAATTAAGGTTCTAAGACATACTATGTATAATCGGACATTTACCTCTTGTCCACACGCATATCACAACAGACAGATTATTAATGATTTCATACTTACAACACATCTCGAATATTTTCCTCTTTCACACATGCAGATCATAGAAGATTAGATTAGAATGATCTAGCACATATTATGTATAATTGGACATTTGCCCTCTTCGCCTCACGCATATCATGAGGACACTACCCTCTCCCAACCATGCCCATTAGATGCCATCACCCTTCTCCCCTGCTGCTCTCTTGCTCGACAGTTATCTATTATATTCTGCCATCTCCGAGAAACCAGCAATCCCTTAATGACGTGTACTCCCGTTACTAGCCCCGTGGGACACACGGAGTACGTTGGCTATTTCTCACTTTTTCCAAGGCCTCTGGTTCCTACCTCAGGGGCGGTCAAAGGATTCCCAACACTTTCTCACTTTTAACGATGCTTCTGGTTGGTGCATAATGTACACTTTGCCGAGAAATCATAGCATCCCGACCCCCAATGCATCTGGCCTTTTTTATTTTTTTTGGGGGAGTGGATCTCAGAGCCGCTTGCTAAAGTGGTCGCCTACAATTTGCCGTCCGATCTGGACCTACGGTGCACGTGATAAACGTTCCCACGTATAGAGCACGCGATTTCGTTTAATGCTTGAATGACATAAAATTAGTAACAAACGTGTTAAAACGTACGAAAAAGCACCTGTGAACACATGCGACGCAGGTGAAAATACAAGTGCAAATGTGTGCGCAGACGTGGACGTGGGCACGCGGGCGCGCCTGCAGCGCACGTATGTTTGCAAGCGCAAACGTGCGCAGACGTGGACGTGAGCACGCGGGCGCGCCTGCAGCGC
>NW_027101630.1:0-17155 GCF_035046505.1 Tiliqua scincoides
CATAGCCGAACACTCCTTCTAGCCCGCGGCCTGCAACTTATTCTTCCTCTAACAATATCCTGGTGGCTTATAGCTAACTTAATAAATATGGCCCTCCCCCCCACAATTAATCTCACAGGCGAACTTCTAATCATAACATCATTATTCAACTGGTCCCCCCTAACAATCCTCATAACAGGAGTAGGCACTCTCTTAACAGCCACCTACTCACTTCATATATTTTTAACAACCCAACGAGGAAAGCTCCCACAACACGCTATCCAAACAAACCCGACATACACCCGAGAACACCTGCTACTGGTCCTACACATCCTCCCGATACTTATACTTATAATAAAACCCGAACTAATCATAGGCCCCCTTCCTTGTTGTCATAGTTTAACAAAAACATTAGAATGTGGATCTAAAAATAGAAGTTCAAACCTTCTTAATGACCGAGGGGTATTGTATACAAAGAACTGCTAACTCTGCGTCCTGGGATTAACCCCCCAGACTCCTCACTTTTAAAGGATCAGAGTTTAATCCATTGGTCTTAGGAGCCAAAATTCTTGGTGCAATTCCAAGTAAAAGTACATGCACAACATCCCCCACACCACCATAGCCGCTACCTTTCTATTCCTAATAATTCCCATCACAATAACCCTATACCCTCTACAAAACCAATGACACCTCTCCCATGTAAAGGTAGCTGTGCAAACAGCATTTTTTACCAGCATAATCCCCCTGTTTATCTTCATTAACTATGGACTAGAATTCACAACTACAAACATCCACTGAATCAACATCTCTAATTTTAGCATCAACATTAGCTTCATGCTAGACACCTACGCAATTACATTTTTACCCATCGCACTCTTTGTCACATGATCCATCTTGGAGTTTGCCGCATGATATATGACCTCAGACCCCTTTATCAACCGATTTTTTAAGTATCTTCTCCTATTCTTACTAGCTATATTAATTCTTGTTACCGCAAATAATATCTTCCAGCTTTTTATTGGGTGGGAGGGGGTTGGAATTATATCCTTTCTATTAATCGGGTGATGATTCTCACGTTCCGACGCAAACTCATCCGCCCTACAGGCAGTCATTTATAACCGAGTTGGGGATATTGGCCTTATCCTAACAATAGCCTGACTTGCTATAAACACAACCACCTGAGAATTTCATCAACTATTTACTAACCCAAACTCAGTCACCCTTGTCCCCCTCTTGGGTTTAATCTTAGCTGCCGCAGGAAAGTCTGCCCAATTTGGCCTTCACCCATGATTACCAGCAGCCATAGAAGGTCCTACTCCCGTCTCTGCCTTACTCCACTCCAGCACAATGGTTGTGGCAGGTGTATTCCTACTAATTCGCCTCCACCCCCTATTAGAAACAAACACAACAGCCCTATCCACCTGCCTTTGTCTAGGTGCAATAACAACCTTATTCACAGCAATTTGTGCCCTCACACAAAACGATATTAAAAAAATCATCGCCTTCTCAACCTCAAGCCAGCTTGGGTTGATAATGGTCACCGTAGGATTAAACCAACCACAACTAGCCTTCTTTCATATTTCAACCCACGCATTCTTTAAAGCCATGTTATTCCTCTGTTCTGGGTCGATCATTCATAATTTATCAGACGAACAGGACATCCGAAAGATAGGAGGCATTAACAAAGCAATACCCGTTACCACCTCCTGCCTAACCATCGGCAGCCTTGCCCTAATAGGAACCCCCTTTCTATCCGGCTTTTTCTCAAAAGACACCATCATCGAAACAATAAATACCTCCTACCTTAACGCCTGAGCCCTAATACTAACTCTCACAGCAACGGCCCTAACGGCCGCCTACAGCCTACGACTAATCTTCTACGTACAAATAAACACCTCCCGAGGGAACACTCTTGTCATCATTTCCGAAAACAATAAAACCCTAACCAACCCCCTTGTTCGCCTCGCAACAGGAAGCATTTTAACTGGCTTACTCCTTATCTCCTCTGTTCTTCCAATCAAAACAACAGCATTAACCATATCAACAAACATAAAACTGTCCGCATTACTCGTAACAATCTTAGGCCTTTTATATGCTTTAGAACTAGCCACCCAAACAACAACACTCTTGACTCCAAAACATAATAAGTTAAACAACTTCTCAAACCAACTAGGATTCTTCAACATAATCATTCACCGAACCCACCCAAACATTTCACTCATACAAGGACAAAACCTTGCCTCACACCTAAACGACCAACTATGGTATGAAAAAATTGGTCCAAAAATACTAACAATAACCAACACCCCCATGGTCAACAGCATTTCTACTGCCAACAAAGGTCTTATTAAAGCCTACTTAATCATATTTGTCCTATTTATGACCTCGGTGCTCATTTTTATTTTAATCTAATTACCCGCAAAGCCCCCCGCGCCAACCCACGTGACAGCTCTAACGCAACAAATAAAGCCAGCAATAAGCCTCACCCGGAAATTAATAAACAGCCACCCCCCCATGAATATAACAAAGACACCCCACTAAAGTCCGCACGAACAAAATGTAACCCTACACAATCAACCCCAACAACTCCAAACCCCTCCACCACCCACCCCCCACCAAATACCACAAACAACACCGTCACCAAAACAAAATACCCCCCAACATACAACCCAACAGACCAGCTCCCCCATGTCTCAGGGTAGGGCTCAGCCGCCAACGCTACAGAATAAGCAAATACCACCAACATTCCCCCTAAATAAATCAAAAATAAGACCAAAGAAACAAAAGAACTACCCAATCAAACCAACACACCACACCCAACGGCAGCAGCAACCACCAACCCAACCGCACCATAAAGCGGGGATGGGTTTGAGGCAACAGCCACCAACCCCCCCAATAAACAAAAAGATAATAAAAAAATAAAATAAACCATAATTTTTGCCTGGACTTTAACCAAGACCTGCGGCACGAAAAACCACTGTTGTATTCAACTACAAAAACTAATGACCCACAACCTACGAAAAACTCACCCAATCCTAAAGATTGTAAACAACACATTCATTGACCTCCCCACCCCATCAAATATCTCAGCATGATGAAATTTTGGCTCACTACTTGGATTTTGTCTAATCGCACAAGTCCTAACTGGCCTATTCCTTGCTATACACTACACAGCAGACATCTCTTCAGCATTTTCATCAATCGCACACATTTGTCGAGACGTACAATACGGGTGGCTAATCCGAAACCTGCACGCCAATGGGGCCTCCATATTCTTTATTTGCATTTACCTCCATATCGGACGGGGCTTATACTACGGCTCTTACATATACAAAGAAACCTGAAACATTGGGGTCGTTCTTCTTCTCCTTGTAATGGCAACAGCCTTTGTGGGCTACGTACTTCCATGGGGCCAGATATCTTTTTGAGGGGCCACCGTCATTACTAACCTTCTTTCAGCAATTCCCTATATCGGAACAACCTTGGTAGAATGAATCTGGGGAGGGTTCTCAGTAGACAACGCAACACTCACCCGATTCTTTTCATTCCATTTTATTCTGCCATTTATTATCATGGGAACCTCTATACTTCACCTCCTTTTCCTCCACGAAACAGGATCAAATAACCCCACAGGCCTAAACTCCAACACAGACAAAATCCCATTTCACCCTTATTACACCTATAAAGACCTTTTAGGCCTAACATTATTAATCTTCGTTCTCCTCCTACTAGCCCTCTTCTCCCCAAACTTACTAGGAGACCCAGAAAACTTTACCCCTGCAAACCCCTTAGTCACGCCACCACACATTAAACCCGAGTGATACTTCCTCTTTGCCTACGCTATCCTACGCTCAATCCCAAATAAATTAGGAGGCGTTCTTGCCTTATTATTTTCAATCCTAATCCTAATCTTCGTACCCATACTCCATACATCAAAGCAACGAGGAAACACCTTCCGGCCCCTATCCCAAGGGGTCTTTTGACTCCTTATATCAAATATCATTATCCTCACGTGAATCGGAGGACAGCCCGTAGAGGACCCCTTCATCATCATCGGACAAATTGCCTCAATACTCTACTTTGCTATTTTCCTCCTCCTCATACCAATTACAGCCAAACTAGAAGATAAAATACTCAAATGATAGCCCCACTCTAAGCCTTAGTAGCTTAATAGACAAAGCATTGGTCTTGTAAGCCAAAGATGGGAACTAAGACCCCCTAAGGCATCAGAGAGAGGGGACTCAAACCCCCACCGCTAGTCCCCAAAACTAGCATTCTAACTTTAAACTACCCCCTGGCGGCTTTTTTGCCCTCTACCTCAATTCACCCGTATCTGGCCGCCCCTGGCGGCTTTTTTGTCCTCTACCTCAATTCACCCGTATCTGGCCGCCCCTGGCGGCTTTTTTGTCCTCTACCTCAATTCACCCGTATCTGGCCGCCCCTGGCGGCTTTTTTGTCCTCTACCTCAATTCACCCGTATCTGGCCGCCCCTGGCGGCTTTTTTGTCCTCTACCTCAATTCACCCGTATCTGGCCGCCCCTGGCGGCTTTTTTGTCCTCTACCTCAATTCACCCGTATCTGGCCGCCCCTGGCGGCTTTTTATTGCTTTGCTGGTGATCTTACACATACTATGTATAATCGGACATTCACCTCTTGTCCTCATGCATATCATATCCGGTTAATCAGTCAATGATCAATCACAAACTAAGAATAATCGAACAATTAATTTTCAACCTCATGCATATCACAAAAGACTTCAAATTAAGGTTCTAAGACATACTATGTATAATCGGACATTTACCTCTTGTCCACACGCATATCACAACAGACAGATTATTAATGATTTCATACTTACAACACATCTCGAATATTTTCCTCTTTCACACATGCAGATCATAGAAGATTAGATTAGAATGATCTAGCACATATTATGTATAATTGGACATTTGCCCTCTTCGCCTCACGCATATCATGAGGACACTACCCTCTCCCAACCATGCCCATTAGATGCCATCACCCTTCTCCCCTGCTGCTCTCTTGCTCGACAGTTATCTATTATATTCTGCCATCTCCGAGAAACCAGCAATCCCTTAATGACGTGTACTCCCGTTACTAGCCCCGTGGGACACACGGAGTACGTTGGCTATTTCTCACTTTTTCCAAGGCCTCTGGTTCCTACCTCAGGGGCGGTCAAAGGATTCCCAACACTTTCTCACTTTTAACGATGCTTCTGGTTGGTGCATAATGTACACTTTGCCGAGAAATCATAGCATCCCGACCCCCAATGCATCTGGCCTTTTTTATTTTTTTTGGGGGAGTGGATCTCAGAGCCGCTTGCTAAAGTGGTCGCCTACAATTTGCCGTCCGATCTGGACCTACGGTGCACGTGATAAACGTTCCCACGTATAGAGCACGCGATTTCGTTTAATGCTTGAATGACATAAAATTAGTAACAAACGTGTTAAAACGTACGAAAAAGCACCTGTGAACACATGCGACGCAGGTGAAAATACAAGTGCAAATGTGTGCGCAGACGTGGACGTGGGCACGCGGGCGCGCCTGCAGCGCACGTATGTTTGCAAGCGCAAACGTGCGCAGACGTGGACGTGAGCACGCGGGCGCGCCTGCAGCGCACGTGCGTTTGCGAGTGCAGGCATGTGCGCGGGCGCGTTCACAGACGCAGACATGTACACAGGTGCAGGCGCACCCACAACGCAGGTGTCGGTGTAGGTGTAGGTGCGGACGTTCAGCTTGATACACGTAAATAAATACAACTTAATTTTTATGGCAAACCCCCCTACCCCCCTTACCGGTAATTTCTCACTTAGTCAGATTTACTCCTGCCAAACCCCTAAAACAGGATCTGACCAAACTAAAACTACCGGTTGTCCACGACCAGTTCATGCATTCTACAGATTGTAAATGCAGTCGTGGATACTAATATCAGTGCCGTAATGCATATTTACAACATGATTATATATACATTTTTTTTATCTTTTATACAAAAATTTTATGTTATTGTAGCTTAAAATTTTTAAAGCGAAGCACTGAAGATGCTGAGATGGGTGAGTCAAATTTCCCCAAAAACACAAAGTTTTGGTCCTAAACTTGCCATTGTTTTTAATCAAAATTACACATGCAAGCCTCCACACCCCAGTGAGAATGCCCACACAACCCCGAATAGCCAAGTGGAGCAGGTATCAGGATCTCTAACAAACCGAAGCCCACAACACCTTGCTACGCCACACCCACACGGGTACTCAGCAGTGAATAACATTAAGAAATAAGCGAAAGCTTGACTTAGCTATGATTAAGTTTGGCCGGTAAATTTCGTGCCAGCCACCGCGGTTATACGAAAGGCCAAAAACAATGACCCTCGGCGTAAAGCGTGACCAGAATAATGTCAAAAAAATTGAAGGAAAACCAAGCCAAGACTGTAAAATATATTGGCACAAGAACTCCACCAATAAAATGCCTTCAAATAAAAGACTATTCAACCTCACTAAAGCTAGGAAACAAACTAGGATT
Source organism: Tiliqua scincoides (assembly GCF_035046505.1). NCBI lineage: Eukaryota > Metazoa > Chordata > Lepidosauria > Squamata > Scincidae > Tiliqua > Tiliqua scincoides. The sequence goes on from NW_027101630.1 coordinate 6,508, forward strand.
AGATACCCTACTATGCCTAGCCCTAAACATAGATGGTTAAACACACAAAACCATTCGCCAGAGAACTACAAGCGAAAAGCTCGAAACTCAAAGGACTTGGCGGTGCTCCACATCATCCTAGAGGAGCCTGTCCTATAATCGATACCCCACGCTTTACCCCACCATTCTTTGCAACTCAGCCTATATACCGCCGTCGTCAGCTTACCCTGTGAAAGAAACAAAGTAGGCAAAAAAGTTTACAACTAACACGTCAGGTCAAGGTGTAGCAGATAGAATGGAAGAGATGGGCTACATTTTCTGCCACAGAAAAATACGAAAGGTGTAATGAAACACACACCCAAAGGAGGATTTAGAAGTAAGCTAAATAAGAGTCTTTATCTTAAATTTGCTCTGGAGCGCGCACACACCGCCCGTCACTCTCATCGTCCAAAAATAAACTTAACATATAAAAATACTAACAATATAGATGAGGCAAGTCGTAACAAGGTAAGCGCACCGGAAGGCGTGCTTGGAACAACAACCAGTAGCTTAAAACAAAGCATTCAACTTACAATTGAAAAATGTTAGTGAGATCCTAACCTTTTTGAGCCAAACAACTAGCCCAATCACATAAACAAATCCTCTCATTAACAAAATAAATCATTCGACAAAACTAGTATATGTGATAGAACCTAACCAAAACGGCGCAACAGAAAAAGTACCGCAAGGGAACCCTGAAAGAATAATGAAACACACAAGCAAAACAAAGCAAAGATAAACCCTTGTACCTCTTGCATCATGGTCCAGCCAGAATAAAACAGACAAAGAGAACTTCAGCCTGTACCCCCGAAACCAAGTGAGCTACTACAAGACAACTGTAAGAGTGCACCCATCTCTGTGGCAAAAGAGTGGGAAGATCTAGTAGTAGCGGTGAAAAGCCAAACGAACTTGGTGATAGCTGGTTGCTCAATAAATGAATTTTAGTTCAACTTTAGGTTACTTCCAGCAAACAATAGCACGCATTTTAACCTAAAAGGTATTCAATGGGGGTACAGCCCCATTGAAATAGGATACAACCTGACTTAGAGAGAAAGCAACATAACCTACGCCCAGTAGGCCCTAAAGCAGCCACCAGTAAACACAGCGTCACAGCACAAAGACAATAAATCCCCCCTGTGTCTGCCACCTCCTAAAAACCTACCGAGCCACACTATTATTATAGACAAACTAATGCTAGAACTAGTAACAAGAAGCCCTTCTCTTAAGCACCCCCTTGACCCAGAAATAGAAAACCTACTGGACATTAACAGACCAAAACAGGAACAACAATTAAACAGCCAAAACTGTTACAAAAACTGTCAACCCGACACCGGTGTGCTAAAAAGATAGATTAAAAGCTGTAAAAGGAATTCAGCAAAACCTTGTCCCAACTGTTTACCAAAAACATAGCCTTTAGCTAAACAAGTATTAAAGGTCCTGCCTGCCCAGTGAAACTTTTAAACGGCCGCGGTATCCTAACCGTGCAAAGGTAGCGTAATCACTTGTCTTCTAAATAAAGACTAGTATGAACGGCTAAATGAGGACAAACCTGTCTCTTATAGCTAATCAGTGAAACTGATCTCCCAGTACAAAAGCTGGGATAAACACATAAGACGAGAAGACCCTGTGGAGCTTAAAACGACCGCTAATAAGCACCACTAATGCCCCTAGCCCATAGTTTTAAGTTGGGGCGACTTCGGAACAAAACAAAACTTCCGAGCACAGAACCACCACTTCTCACCAAGGCTAACAAGCCAAAGTACAAAGCCGACCCAGTCATACTGACCAACGAACCAAGTTACCCCAGGGATAACAGCGCTATCTTCTTCAAGAGTCCCTATCGACAAGAAGGTTTACGACCTCGATGTTGGATCAGGACACCCAAATGGTGTAGCCGCTATTAAAGGTTCGTTTGTTCAACGATTAACAGTCCTACGTGATCTGAGTTCAGACCGGAGCAATCCAGGTCGGTTTCTATCTATGACGCTTACTTCTTCAGTACGAAAGGACAAAGAAGAGAGGACCAATATTATAAACACGTCCTTAAAACTAGCTGAACAAAACTCAAGCTAAACAAAGCACCTAGAACACCCCCAGACAAGGGGTAATTATTAGGGTGGCAGAGCCAGGTGAATGCAAAAGACCTAAGATCTTTCTACTAGATGTTCAAATCATCTCCCTAATACATGAATGCATTACTCTTATATATCATTAATCCCCTATTATATATTATTCCCATCTTACTAGCTGTTGCCTTCCTTACACTACTGGAACGAAAAGTGCTCGGTTATATACAACTACGAAAAGGCCCTAACATCATTGGCCCTTATGGGCTATTACAACCATTTGCAGACGGCATTAAACTGTTTATTAAAGAACCCTTACGCCCCTCCTCTTCCTCTCCTGCCCTCTTCATCATAACCCCGACCTTAGCCCTATTTCTAGCCCTTATAATTTGAACCCCCCTCCCAATACCGGCCACCTTAGCAGACATAAACCTAGGCCTTCTCTTCATACTAGCCCTCTCAAGCATAGCAGTATATTCTATTCTATGATCAGGGTGGGCATCCAACTCAAAATACCCATTAATTGGCGCCCTACGTGCGGTAGCACAAACAATCTCATACGAGGTCACCCTGGGAATTATTTTACTAACCATTATTATCCTTACAGGGGGCTTCACTCTACAAATACTCTCAATTACACAAGAACACCAATGACTACTAATTTCATCATGACCTCTTGCCATAATATGGTTTATCTCAACACTAGCAGAAACAAACCGGGCCCCCTTTGATTTAACAGAAGGAGAATCAGAGCTTGTCTCTGGCTTTAATGTAGAGTATGCCGCTGGCCCATTCGCCCTATTTTTCCTAGCTGAATATGCAAACATCATACTAATAAATACCCTAACCTGCATCCTTTTCCTAAACCCAGGAACCTCCCTACCCCCAGACGTGTTCACAATAAACCTAATATTAAAAACAACTATCCTGACAATCATATTCTTATGAACTCGCGCCTCATACCCTCGTTTTCGTTACGACCAACTTATACACCTCTTATGAAAAAATTTCTTACCCCTAACCCTCGCTCTATTAATGTGGCATGCCTCTTTCCCAACAATATTATCAGGACTCCCCCCACAATAAACCAGGAAATATGCCCGAATCCCCAAGGATTACTTTGATAGAGTAAAACACAGGGGTTAAAATCCCCTTATTTCCTTCTTCTCGAAGCACTAGAAAAACAGGACACGAACCTGCACCAAAAGACTCAAAATCTTATGTACTTCATTATACTATTTTCTAGTAAAGTCAGCTAATTAAGCTTTCGGGCCCATACCCCGAAAATGTTGGTTAAAATCCTTCCTATACTAATGAACCCAATCATATCTTCACTGATTCTCTCAAGCGTAGCAACCGGCTCCATCATTACCCTATCAAGCACACACTGACTCCTTGCCTGAATCGGATTAGAACTAAATACCCTAGCCATTATTCCCCTTATCGCCAAACAACACCATCCCCGTGCAACTGAAGCCGCTACAAAATATTTCCTTACCCAAGCTGCTGCCTCAGCCACACTCCTATTCGCCAGCACAATCAATGCCTGATCCACCAGCACCTGAGACATTTCACAACTCACAAACCAACCTGCCTGCATCATAATAACAATAGCTCTAGCCATAAAACTAGGCCTAGCCCCCCTGCATTTCTGACTACCAGAAGTCCTACAAGGCACAACACTAAAAACAGCACTAATCATTACAACTTGACAAAAACTCGCCCCCCTCGCCCTACTTTATATAGCCGCCCCCGCTATCCACCCAAATACACTTCTAATTATAGGGCTACTGTCAACCTTGACCGGAGGGTGGGGAGGCATAAACCAAACACAGACACGAAAAATCATAGCATTCTCATCAATTGCCCACCTAGGTTGAATAGCTACAATTCTCACACTAAGCTCAAACTTAATACTCCTCAACCTATTTTTATACCTCATAATAACAACTACTGCCTTTATAATCCTTATCTTCATCACAGCAAAAAACATTAAAGATTTAACCACCTCTTGAACAATTTCCCCCTCAACCATAGCACTTATATTTTTACTACTAATATCTCTAGGAGGGCTCCCCCCGCTAACAGGCTTTATCCCAAAATGGTTAATTTTACAAGAATTAACAACCCACAACCTATCAATGACCGCAGCCCTACTTGCCCTCTCCGCTCTATTAAGCCTATTCTTTTACTTACGACTATCTTACATCACAACCCTCACAGTGTTCCCAACCACCACACAAACAACACACAAATGACGATTCCAACCTAAACTAAGTACAACCACAATCTCAACCCTCTTACTACCATCCTTACTCCTCTTACCCCTAACCCCAATGATACTTTAAGAGGCTTAGGTTAACAAAACCAAGGGCCTTCAAAGCCCTAAATAAGAGTTCAACCCTCCTAGCCCCTGAAGGCATGTAAAACTTTAACTTACATCTCCTGATTGCAACTCAGGCACTTTAATTAAGCTAAAACCTCCCAGACAGACGGGCCTCGATCCCGTAAATTTCTAGTTAACAGCTAAACGCCCCATCCAGCGGGCTTCAATCTGAGCTTCTTCTAAAAAAAGAAGCTCCGGCACACCTTTGGTGTGCTTCTCTAGATTTGCACTCTAGCGTGAATCACCACGAAGCTATTGTGATAAGAGTGGGACTGGCACCCACCTATACAGGGCTACAACCTGCCACCTACTATCGGCCATCTTACCTGTGACCATTAATCGTTGATTCTTCTCAACCAACCACAAAGATATCGGCACCTTATACTTAATCTTCGGAGCTTGAGCAGGAATAGTTGGTACAGCACTTAGCCTGTTAATTCGGGCTGAACTAAGTCAACCTGGCGCCCTGCTAGGCGATGATCAGATCTATAACGTCATTGTAACAGCCCATGCTTTTGTCATAATTTTCTTTATAGTAATGCCTGTAATAATCGGCGGGTTCGGAAATTGACTAGTCCCCCTAATAATTGGGGCGCCAGATATGGCCTTCCCACGAATAAACAACATGAGTTTTTGACTTCTCCCTCCTTCTCTATTACTGCTACTTGCATCCTCGGGGGTGGAAGCCGGGGCCGGCACCGGGTGAACCGTCTACCCTCCCTTAGCCGGGAACTTAGCCCATGCCGGGGCCTCTGTAGATCTAACCATCTTCTCCCTCCACCTCGCGGGAGTCTCCTCAATTCTTGGGGCCATTAACTTTATTACTACCTGCATCAACATAAAACCACCCTCCATAACCCAATACCAAACCCCTCTATTCGTATGATCAGTAATAATCACGGCAGTTCTACTTTTACTATCACTACCCGTCCTTGCCGCCGGTATCACAATACTACTAACAGACCGAAATTTAAACACATCTTTCTTCGATCCTGCAGGTGGGGGGGACCCAATTTTATACCAACATCTGTTTTGGTTCTTTGGTCACCCAGAAGTCTACATTTTGATTCTTCCTGGCTTTGGAATAATCTCACACATTGTAACCTATTATGCTGGAAAAAAAGAACCTTTCGGCTACATGGGTATAGTATGAGCCATAATATCTATCGGCTTCTTAGGCTTTATCGTATGAGCCCACCACATATTTACCGTTGGAATGGATGTCGATACCCGAGCATATTTCACTTCCGCCACAATAATCATCGCAATTCCAACAGGTGTAAAGGTATTTAGCTGGCTCGCAACTTTACATGGGGGCATAATCAAATGAGATGCTGCCATACTCTGGGCCCTGGGCTTCATTTTCCTATTTACTGTGGGAGGCCTAACAGGCATTGTACTTGCCAACTCATCCTTAGACATTGTTCTTCATGACACATATTACGTCGTAGCTCATTTCCACTATGTATTATCCATAGGTGCCGTATTTGCAATCATAGGAGGCTTTGTACATTGATTTCCCCTATTTTCAGGCTATACACTTCATCAAACTTGAACAAAAGTCCAATTTGGTGTCATATTTGCCGGGGTTAATCTGACCTTCTTCCCTCAACACTTCCTTGGGCTATCAGGAATGCCCCGCCGTTACTCCGACTATCCTGACGCATATACCATCTGAAATACTTTATCATCAATTGGCTCACTAATTTCTCTAGTAGCCGTAATCATAATAATGTTTATCATTTGAGAAGCATTCGCAGCTAAACGAGAAGTTTTCGCCCTAGAACTAACAAACACAAACCTAGAATGACTTCACGGCTGCCCACCCCCTTATCACACTTACGAAGAACCAACATATGTACAAACAAACTCAAGAAAGGGAGGAATCGAACCGCCTTCTACTGGTTTCAAGCCAATCACATAGCCAAGATGCTTCTTTCTCATGAGACCCTAGTAAATTTATTATGTAGCCCTGTCAGAGCTAAGTTATAGGTTAGCCCCTATGGGCCTCATGATGGCACACCCCGCTCAACTCGGATTTCAAGACGCAGCATCTCCCATTATAGAAGAGCTCTTACATTTTCATGACCACGCCATTATAATTGTCTTCTTAATTAGTGCTTTAGTATTATACATTATTTCTTTAATAATAACAACAAAGCTAACACACACAAATACCATAGACGCCCAAGAAGTAGAAATAATCTGAACAATTCTTCCTGCAATCATTTTAATCTTAATTGCCCTCCCTTCCCTTCGCATTCTCTACCTCATAGATGAAATCAACAACCCACACCTAACTGTTAAAGCTCTCGGCCACCAATGATATTGGAGCTATGAGTACACAGACTATCAAGATCTCGCATTTGACTCTTACATAATTCCCTCACAAGACCTCCCTCAAGGACACCTCCGTCTATTAGAAGTAGATCACCGAATAGTAGTTCCAATAGAATCCCCAATTCGCATACTAATCTCCGCAGAAGATGTCCTGCACTCATGGGCCGTACCCGCCCTCGGCATTAAAACAGATGCCATTCCCGGACGACTAAATCAAACAACCTTTATCACTTCTCACCCAGGCTTGTTCTATGGACAATGCTCAGAAATCTGCGGATCTAACCACAGCTTCATGCCCATTGTAGTAGAAGCAATTCCACTAAAACACTTTGAAGACTGAACCACAACAATACTCACTGCATCACTAAGAAGCTTTTATCAGCGTTAGCCTTTTAAGCTAAAGAAGGAGACAACACCTGCCCCCTTAGTGATATGCCTCAATTAAACCCTGCCCCCTGATTAATAATCCTCCTACTTTCATGAACAATCTTATTAACAATTCTCCAAACCAAAACTTTAATAATAACCTCTCAAAATCTCCCAATCCAAAACACCCCCACACCTAAAGCCTCACCTTGAAACTGACCATGAATTTAAGCTTCTTCGACCAATTTTTAAGCCCACAACTCCTTGGAATCCCCCTTATCACCCTAGCAATAATCCTGCCACCAACCCTAATTTTTACAAAAACAAGCCGACTTATCTTAAATCGGCTAGAAACGGTACAAACATGAGCAATCTTTATATTTGTAAAACAACTTATATTACCCCTAAACAAACCAGGCCACAAATGAGCCGCACTCTTAACCTCACTTATATTATTCCTTCTCCTATTCAATTTGCTAGGACTTTTCCCTTATACATTCACCCCAACTACCCAGCTATCAATAAATATGGGTTTAGCAGTACCCTTATGACTAGCAACTGTATTAATTGGCTTACGCAATCAACCAACCCTTTCATTAGGCCACCTTCTACCAGAAGGCACCCCAACCCCTCTCGTACCTGTTCTCATTATTATCGAAACAATTAGCCTACTCATTCGCCCTCTTGCACTAGGCGTTCGACTAACAGCCAACTTAACAGCAGGTCACCTGCTAATCCAACTTATTTCTACCGCCGTATTTGTAATACTACCCATAATAACTGCAACCGCAACACTAACCTTTATTGTCCTCTTACTTTTAACTATTCTAGAGGTCGCAGTAGCAATTATTCAAGCCTACGTCTTCACTTTACTATTAAGCCTATACCTACAAGAAAATACTTAATGATCCACCAAGCACATGCCTATCATATAGTAGACCAAAGCCCCTGGCCCCTAACAGGCGCAATCGCTGCCTTACTTATAACATCCGGACTCGCCGTCTGATTTCACTTCAACAATATACTATTAATGAATATCGGCCTAATTATCCTCCTTCTAACAATACTACAATGGTGGCGAGATATCACCCGTGAGGGAACCTTTCAAGGCCACCACACGGTCCCTGTACAAAAAGGCCTCCGATACGGGATAATCCTTTTTATTACATCAGAGGTCTTCTTTTTTATCGGCTTTTTCTGAGCTTTCTACCACTCAAGCCTGGCCCCAACCCCGGAGCTTGGGGGCTGTTGACCCCCTAGCGGAATTCACCCATTAAACCCATTTGAAGTACCCCTTCTAAACACAGCTGTACTCCTAGCCTCTGGTGTTACCGTAACATGAGCCCACCATTCTATTATAGAAAATAATCGAAAAGAAGCAATTCAAGCCCTTACACTAACCATTGCCTTGGGCCTTTACTTCACCGCCCTCCAAGCCATAGAATACTATGAAGCCCCTTTCGCTATTTCAGATAGCGTTTACGGGTCAACATTCTTTGTGGCAACAGGCTTCCATGGCCTCCACGTAATTATTGGATCAACTTTTTTAATTGTTTGCTTACTACGACAGATCATATATCACTTCACAACAAACCACCACTTCGGATTTGAAGCCGCCGCATGATACTGACATTTCGTAGACGTTGTATGACTGTTCCTTTACATCTCAATTTACTGATGAGGCTCTTGCTCTTTTAGTATCAACCAGTACAAGTGATTTCCAATCACTAAGCCTTAATAAAACCTTAAGAAAGAGTAATGAATATAACAACCATATTCTTAATTACAACAACCCTTATAGTTATCTTAATTACTATTAGCTTTTGATTACCACAAATATCACCAGACACAGAAAAACTCTCCCCATATGAATGCGGCTTCGACCCATTAGGAACCGCCCGTCTACCATTCTCGCTTCGATTCTTCCTAGTTGCAATCCTATTTCTTCTATTCGACCTAGAAATTGCGCTACTCCTTCCGATCCCATGAGCCATAAACCTTATACAACCAACAACCACTTTAATCTGAATATCCGCAATCATTATTCTTCTAACACTAGGCTTAATTTACGAATGATTAGCAGGGGGGCTAGAGTGGGCAGAGTAGGCAGTTAGTATAAATAAAACAACTAATTTCGACTTAGTAGCCCCAGGTTTTAACCCTGGACTGCCATATGACAACATATTTTACCTTTTCCTCTGCCTTCGTACTCGGAATTTTAGGGTTGGCCCTACACCGAACACACTTAGTTTCCGCACTACTCTGTATCGAAGCCATAATATTAGCCCTCTTTATAGCACTTACAGCATTCTCATCTACACTACAACTCCCCTCCACAAACATTTCTCCCATTCTCCTCCTTGCTTTTTCTGCCTGTGAAGCAGGAACTGGCCTCGCCTTATTAGTGGCAACCTCTCGAACACATGGCTCGGACCATCTTAAAAACCTAAACCTCTTACAATGCTAAAAATTCTTTTACCTACCCTTATATTAATTCCAACAGCCCTTCTATCAAAACAAAACATCCTTTTCACAATATACACCTCCTACTCAATACTACTTGCACTAATAAGTCTAGTCTGATTTAAGTATCCTCTAAACCCTAGCATAATATTCTCCTCTTCCTACCTAAACATTGACTCAATTTCCGCCCCATTAATAATCCTTTCCTGCTGACTTCTCCCACTAATAGCCCTAGCTAGCCAAAACCACCTCCAACACGAACCTCTTGCTCGAAAACGAAACTTTTTAGTAGTCATTACAACCCTACAAGTTGCCCTATTATTAACATTCTCCGCAACCGAATTCACCCTATTTTACATTATATTCGAAACAACATTAATTCCCACCCTCATTGTTATTACACGATGGGGAAACCAAGCCGAGCGACTTTCCGCAGGGACATACTTTCTATTTTACACACTTGCTGGATCTCTCCCCCTATTAGTTGCTATTCTATTTTTAAACACTAAATACTCCAACATTTCAATAGTAATAATAAACCTAATTCAACCAGAAACCCCCCACTCATGAACAAATAACATACTATGACTTGCCTGCTTAATCGCCTTCCTAGTGAAAATGCCTTTATATGGCCTCCACCTCTGACTCCCAAAAGCCCATGTGGAAGCCCCTATCGCTGGCTCAATGGTTCTGGCTGCAATTTTACTGAAACTCGGAGGCTACGGTATCATTCGAATCACCCCCCTACTAAACCCACTCTCAACAAAACTATACTACCCCTTTATTATTCTAGCCATTTGAGGCATCATCATAACCAGCTCAATCTGCCTACGACAAACTGACTTAAAATCTTTAATCGCTTACTCATCAGTAAGCCACATAGGCCTCGTAATTGCAGCCGCTTTGATTCAAACCCCATGAAGCCTAACAGGAGCAATTTTACTGATAATTGCCCACGGCCTTACCTCATCAATACTATTTTGTCTAGCAAACACAAACTATGAACGCA
>NW_027101631.1:0-17155 GCF_035046505.1 Tiliqua scincoides
GGACATTCACCTCTTGTCCTCATGCATATCATATCCGGTTAATCAGTCAATGATCAATCACAAACTAAGAATAATCGAACAATTAATTTTCAACCTCATGCATATCACAAAAGACTTCAAATTAAGGTTCTAAGACATACTATGTATAATCGGACATTTACCTCTTGTCCACACGCATATCACAACAGACAGATTATTAATGATTTCATACTTACAACACATCTCGAATATTTTCCTCTTTCACACATGCAGATCATAGAAGATTAGATTAGAATGATCTAGCACATATTATGTATAATTGGACATTTGCCCTCTTCGCCTCACGCATATCATGAGGACACTACCCTCTCCCAACCATGCCCATTGGATGCCATCACCCTTCTCCCCTGCTGCTCTCTTGCTCGACAGTTATCTATTATATTCTGCCATCTCCGAGAAACCAGCAATCCCTTAATGACGTGTACTCCCGTTACTAGCCCCGTGGGACACACGGAGTACGTTGGCTATTTCTCACTTTTTCCAAGGCCTCTGGTTCCTACCTCAGGGGCGGTCAAAGGATTCCCAACACTTTCTCACTTTTAACGATGCTTCTGGTTGGTGCATAATGTACACTTTGCCGAGAAATCATAGCATCCCGACCCCCAATGCATCTGGCCTTTTTTATTTTTTTTGGGGGAGTGGATCTCAGAGCCGCTTGCTAAAGTGGTCGCCTACAATTTGCCGTCCGATCTGGACCTACGGTGCACGTGATAAACGTTCCCACGTATAGAGCACGCGATTTCGTTTAATGCTTGAATGACATAAAATTAGTAACAAACGTGTTAAAACGTACGAAAAAGCACCTGTGAACACATGCGACGCAGGTGAAAATACAAGTGCAAATGTGTGCGCAGACGTGGACGTGGGCACGCGGGCGCGCCTGCAGCGCACGTATGTTTGCAAGCGCAAACGTGCGCAGACGTGGACGTGAGCACGCGGGCGCGCCTGCAGCGCACGTGCGTTTGCGAGTGCAGGCATGTGCGCGGGCGCGTTCACAGACGCAGACATGTACACAGGTGCAGGCGCACCCACAACGCAGGTGTCGGTGTAGGTGTAGGTGCGGACGTTCAGCTTGATACACGTAAATAAATACAACTTAATTTTTATGGCAAACCCCCCTACCCCCCTTACCGGTAATTTCTCACTTAGTCAGATTTACTCCTGCCAAACCCCTAAAACAGGATCTGACCAAACTAAAACTACCGGTTGTCCACGACCAGTTCATGCATTCTACAGATTGTAAATGCAGTCGTGGATACTAATATCAGTGCCGTAATGCATATTTACAACATGATTATATATACATTTTTTTTATCTTTTATACAAAAATTTTATGTTATTGTAGCTTAAAATTTTTAAAGCGAAGCACTGAAGATGCTGAGATGGGTGAGTCAAATTTCCCCAAAAACACAAAGTTTTGGTCCTAAACTTGCCATTGTTTTTAATCAAAATTACACATGCAAGCCTCCACACCCCAGTGAGAATGCCCACACAACCCCGAATAGCCAAGTGGAGCAGGTATCAGGATCTCTAACAAACCGAAGCCCACAACACCTTGCTACGCCACACCCACACGGGTACTCAGCAGTGAATAACATTAAGAAATAAGCGAAAGCTTGACTTAGCTATGATTAAGTTTGGCCGGTAAATTTCGTGCCAGCCACCGCGGTTATACGAAAGGCCAAAAACAATGACCCTCGGCGTAAAGCGTGACCAGAATAATGTCAAAAAAATTGAAGGAAAACCAAGCCAAGACTGTAAAATATATTGGCACAAGAACTCCACCAATAAAATGCCTTCAAATAAAAGACTATTCAACCTCACTAAAGCTAGGAAACAAACTAGGATTAGATACCCTACTATGCCTAGCCCTAAACATAGATGGTTAAACACACAAAACCATTCGCCAGAGAACTACAAGCGAAAAGCTCGAAACTCAAAGGACTTGGCGGTGCTCCACATCATCCTAGAGGAGCCTGTCCTATAATCGATACCCCACGCTTTACCCCACCATTCTTTGCAACTCAGCCTATATACCGCCGTCGTCAGCTTACCCTGTGAAAGAAACAAAGTAGGCAAAAAAGTTTACAACTAACACGTCAGGTCAAGGTGTAGCAGATAGAATGGAAGAGATGGGCTACATTTTCTGCCACAGAAAAATACGAAAGGTGTAATGAAACACACACCCAAAGGAGGATTTAGAAGTAAGCTAAATAAGAGTCTTTATCTTAAATTTGCTCTGGAGCGCGCACACACCGCCCGTCACTCTCATCGTCCAAAAATAAACTTAACATATAAAAATACTAACAATATAGATGAGGCAAGTCGTAACAAGGTAAGCGCACCGGAAGGCGTGCTTGGAACAACAACCAGTAGCTTAAAACAAAGCATTCAACTTACAATTGAAAAATGTTAGTGAGATCCTAACCTTTTTGAGCCAAACAACTAGCCCAATCACATAAACAAATCCTCTCATTAACAAAATAAATCATTCGACAAAACTAGTATATGTGATAGAACCTAACCAAAACGGCGCAACAGAAAAAGTACCGCAAGGGAACCCTGAAAGAATAATGAAACACACAAGCAAAACAAAGCAAAGATAAACCCTTGTACCTCTTGCATCATGGTCCAGCCAGAATAAAACAGACAAAGAGAACTTCAGCCTGTACCCCCGAAACCAAGTGAGCTACTACAAGACAACTGTAAGAGTGCACCCATCTCTGTGGCAAAAGAGTGGGAAGATCTAGTAGTAGCGGTGAAAAGCCAAACGAACTTGGTGATAGCTGGTTGCTCAATAAATGAATTTTAGTTCAACTTTAGGTTACTTCCAGCAAACAATAGCACGCATTTTAACCTAAAAGGTATTCAATGGGGGTACAGCCCCATTGAAATAGGATACAACCTGACTTAGAGAGAAAGCAACATAACCTACGCCCAGTAGGCCCTAAAGCAGCCACCAGTAAACACAGCGTCACAGCACAAAGACAATAAATCCCCCCTGTGTCTGCCACCTCCTAAAAACCTACCGAGCCACACTATTATTATAGACAAACTAATGCTAGAACTAGTAACAAGAAGCCCTTCTCTTAAGCACCCCCTTGACCCAGAAATAGAAAACCTACTGGACATTAACAGACCAAAACAGGAACAACAATTAAACAGCCAAAACTGTTACAAAAACTGTCAACCCGACACCGGTGTGCTAAAAAGATAGATTAAAAGCTGTAAAAGGAATTCAGCAAAACCTTGTCCCAACTGTTTACCAAAAACATAGCCTTTAGCTAAACAAGTATTAAAGGTCCTGCCTGCCCAGTGAAACTTTTAAACGGCCGCGGTATCCTAACCGTGCAAAGGTAGCGTAATCACTTGTCTTCTAAATAAAGACTAGTATGAACGGCTAAATGAGGACAAACCTGTCTCTTATAGCTAATCAGTGAAACTGATCTCCCAGTACAAAAGCTGGGATAAACACATAAGACGAGAAGACCCTGTGGAGCTTAAAACGACCGCTAATAAGCACCACTAATGCCCCTAGCCCATAGTTTTAAGTTGGGGCGACTTCGGAACAAAACAAAACTTCCGAGCACAGAACCACCACTTCTCACCAAGGCTAACAAGCCAAAGTACAAAGCCGACCCAGTCATACTGACCAACGAACCAAGTTACCCCAGGGATAACAGCGCTATCTTCTTCAAGAGTCCCTATCGACAAGAAGGTTTACGACCTCGATGTTGGATCAGGACACCCAAATGGTGTAGCCGCTATTAAAGGTTCGTTTGTTCAACGATTAACAGTCCTACGTGATCTGAGTTCAGACCGGAGCAATCCAGGTCGGTTTCTATCTATGACGCTTACTTCTTCAGTACGAAAGGACAAAGAAGAGAGGACCAATATTATAAACACGTCCTTAAAACTAGCTGAACAAAACTCAAGCTAAACAAAGCACCTAGAACACCCCCAGACAAGGGGTAATTATTAGGGTGGCAGAGCCAGGTGAATGCAAAAGACCTAAGATCTTTCTACTAGATGTTCAAATCATCTCCCTAATACATGAATGCATTACTCTTATATATCATTAATCCCCTATTATATATTATTCCCATCTTACTAGCTGTTGCCTTCCTTACACTACTGGAACGAAAAGTGCTCGGTTATATACAACTACGAAAAGGCCCTAACATCATTGGCCCTTATGGGCTATTACAACCATTTGCAGACGGCATTAAACTGTTTATTAAAGAACCCTTACGCCCCTCCTCTTCCTCTCCTGCCCTCTTCATCATAACCCCGACCTTAGCCCTATTTCTAGCCCTTATAATTTGAACCCCCCTCCCAATACCGGCCACCTTAGCAGACATAAACCTAGGCCTTCTCTTCATACTAGCCCTCTCAAGCATAGCAGTATATTCTATTCTATGATCAGGGTGGGCATCCAACTCAAAATACCCATTAATTGGCGCCCTACGTGCGGTAGCACAAACAATCTCATACGAGGTCACCCTGGGAATTATTTTACTAACCATTATTATCCTTACAGGGGGCTTCACTCTACAAATACTCTCAATTACACAAGAACACCAATGACTACTAATTTCATCATGACCTCTTGCCATAATATGGTTTATCTCAACACTAGCAGAAACAAACCGGGCCCCCTTTGATTTAACAGAAGGAGAATCAGAGCTTGTCTCTGGCTTTAATGTAGAGTATGCCGCTGGCCCATTCGCCCTATTTTTCCTAGCTGAATATGCAAACATCATACTAATAAATACCCTAACCTGCATCCTTTTCCTAAACCCAGGAACCTCCCTACCCCCAGACGTGTTCACAATAAACCTAATATTAAAAACAACTATCCTGACAATCATATTCTTATGAACTCGCGCCTCATACCCTCGTTTTCGTTACGACCAACTTATACACCTCTTATGAAAAAATTTCTTACCCCTAACCCTCGCTCTATTAATGTGGCATGCCTCTTTCCCAACAATATTATCAGGACTCCCCCCACAATAAACCAGGAAATATGCCCGAATCCCCAAGGATTACTTTGATAGAGTAAAACACAGGGGTTAAAATCCCCTTATTTCCTTCTTCTCGAAGCACTAGAAAAACAGGACACGAACCCGCACCAAAAGACTCAAAATCTTATGTACTTCATTATACTATTTTCTAGTAAAGTCAGCTAATTAAGCTTTCGGGCCCATACCCCGAAAATGTTGGTTAAAATCCTTCCTATACTAATGAACCCAATCATATCTTCACTGATTCTCTCAAGCGTAGCAACCGGCTCCATCATTACCCTATCAAGCACACACTGACTCCTTGCCTGAATCGGATTAGAACTAAATACCCTAGCCATTATTCCCCTTATCGCCAAACAACACCATCCCCGTGCAACTGAAGCCGCTACAAAATATTTCCTTACCCAAGCTGCTGCCTCAGCCACACTCCTATTCGCCAGCACAATCAATGCCTGATCCACCAGCACCTGAGACATTTCACAACTCACAAACCAACCTGCCTGCATCATAATAACAATAGCTCTAGCCATAAAACTAGGCCTAGCCCCCCTGCATTTCTGACTACCAGAAGTCCTACAAGGCACAACACTAAAAACAGCACTAATCATTACAACTTGACAAAAACTCGCCCCCCTCGCCCTACTTTATATAGCCGCCCCCGCTATCCACCCAAATACACTTCTAATTATAGGGCTACTGTCAACCTTGACCGGAGGGTGGGGAGGCATAAACCAAACACAGACACGAAAAATCATAGCATTCTCATCAATTGCCCACCTAGGTTGAATAGCTACAATTCTCACACTAAGCTCAAACTTAATACTCCTCAACCTATTTTTATACCTCATAATAACAACTACTGCCTTTATAATCCTTATCTTCATCACAGCAAAAAACATTAAAGATTTAACCACCTCTTGAACAATTTCCCCCTCAACCATAGCACTTATATTTTTACTACTAATATCTCTAGGAGGGCTCCCCCCGCTAACAGGCTTTATCCCAAAATGGTTAATTTTACAAGAATTAACAACCCACAACCTATCAATGACCGCAGCCCTACTTGCCCTCTCCGCTCTATTAAGCCTATTCTTTTACTTACGACTATCTTACATCACAACCCTCACAGTGTTCCCAACCACCACACAAACAACACACAAATGACGATTCCAACCTAAACTAAGTACAACCACAATCTCAACCCTCTTACTACCATCCTTACTCCTCTTACCCCTAACCCCAATGATACTTTAAGAGGCTTAGGTTAACAAAACCAAGGGCCTTCAAAGCCCTAAATAAGAGTTCAACCCTCCTAGCCCCTGAAGGCATGTAAAACTTTAACTTACATCTCCTGATTGCAACTCAGGCACTTTAATTAAGCTAAAACCTCCCAGACAGACGGGCCTCGATCCCGTAAATTTCTAGTTAACAGCTAAACGCCCCATCCAGCGGGCTTCAATCTGAGCTTCTTCTAAAAAAAGAAGCTCCGGCACACCTTTGGTGTGCTTCTCTAGATTTGCACTCTAGCGTGAATCACCACGAAGCTATTGTGATAAGAGTGGGACTGGCACCCACCTATACAGGGCTACAACCTGCCACCTACTATCGGCCATCTTACCTGTGACCATTAATCGTTGATTCTTCTCAACCAACCACAAAGATATCGGCACCTTATACTTAATCTTCGGAGCTTGAGCAGGAATAGTTGGTACAGCACTTAGCCTGTTAATTCGGGCTGAACTAAGTCAACCTGGCGCCCTGCTAGGCGATGATCAGATCTATAACGTCATTGTAACAGCCCATGCTTTTGTCATAATTTTCTTTATAGTAATGCCTGTAATAATCGGCGGGTTCGGAAATTGACTAGTCCCCCTAATAATTGGGGCGCCAGATATGGCCTTCCCACGAATAAACAACATGAGTTTTTGACTTCTCCCTCCTTCTCTATTACTGCTACTTGCATCCTCGGGGGTGGAAGCCGGGGCCGGCACCGGGTGAACCGTCTACCCTCCCTTAGCCGGGAACTTAGCCCATGCCGGGGCCTCTGTAGATCTAACCATCTTCTCCCTCCACCTCGCGGGAGTCTCCTCAATTCTTGGGGCCATTAACTTTATTACTACCTGCATCAACATAAAACCACCCTCCATAACCCAATACCAAACCCCTCTATTCGTATGATCAGTAATAATCACGGCAGTTCTACTTTTACTATCACTACCCGTCCTTGCCGCCGGTATCACAATACTACTAACAGACCGAAATTTAAACACATCTTTCTTCGATCCTGCAGGTGGGGGGGACCCAATTTTATACCAACATCTGTTTTGGTTCTTTGGTCACCCAGAAGTCTACATTTTGATTCTTCCTGGCTTTGGAATAATCTCACACATTGTAACCTATTATGCTGGAAAAAAAGAACCTTTCGGCTACATGGGTATAGTATGAGCCATAATATCTATCGGCTTCTTAGGCTTTATCGTATGAGCCCACCACATATTTACCGTTGGAATGGATGTCGATACCCGAGCATATTTCACTTCCGCCACAATAATCATCGCAATTCCAACAGGTGTAAAGGTATTTAGCTGGCTCGCAACTTTACATGGGGGCATAATCAAATGAGATGCTGCCATACTCTGGGCCCTGGGCTTCATTTTCCTATTTACTGTGGGAGGCCTAACAGGCATTGTACTTGCCAACTCATCCTTAGACATTGTTCTTCATGACACATATTACGTCGTAGCTCATTTCCACTATGTATTATCCATAGGTGCCGTATTTGCAATCATAGGAGGCTTTGTACATTGATTTCCCCTATTTTCAGGCTATACACTTCATCAAACTTGAACAAAAGTCCAATTTGGTGTCATATTTGCCGGGGTTAATCTGACCTTCTTCCCTCAACACTTCCTTGGGCTATCAGGAATGCCCCGCCGTTACTCCGACTATCCTGACGCATATACCATCTGAAATACTTTATCATCAATTGGCTCACTAATTTCTCTAGTAGCCGTAATCATAATAATGTTTATCATTTGAGAAGCATTCGCAGCTAAACGAGAAGTTTTCGCCCTAGAACTAACAAACACAAACCTAGAATGACTTCACGGCTGCCCACCCCCTTATCACACTTACGAAGAACCAACATATGTACAAACAAACTCAAGAAAGGGAGGAATCGAACCGCCTTCTACTGGTTTCAAGCCAATCACATAGCCAAGATGCTTCTTTCTCATGAGACCCTAGTAAATTTATTATGTAGCCCTGTCAGAGCTAAGTTATAGGTTAGCCCCTATGGGCCTCATGATGGCACACCCCGCTCAACTCGGATTTCAAGACGCAGCATCTCCCATTATAGAAGAGCTCTTACATTTTCATGACCACGCCATTATAATTGTCTTCTTAATTAGTGCTTTAGTATTATACATTATTTCTTTAATAATAACAACAAAGCTAACACACACAAATACCATAGACGCCCAAGAAGTAGAAATAATCTGAACAATTCTTCCTGCAATCATTTTAATCTTAATTGCCCTCCCTTCCCTTCGCATTCTCTACCTCATAGATGAAATCAACAACCCACACCTAACTGTTAAAGCTCTCGGCCACCAATGATATTGGAGCTATGAGTACACAGACTATCAAGATCTCGCATTTGACTCTTACATAATTCCCTCACAAGACCTCCCTCAAGGACACCTCCGTCTATTAGAAGTAGATCACCGAATAGTAGTTCCAATAGAATCCCCAATTCGCATACTAATCTCCGCAGAAGATGTCCTGCACTCATGGGCCGTACCCGCCCTCGGCATTAAAACAGATGCCATTCCCGGACGACTAAATCAAACAACCTTTATCACTTCTCACCCAGGCTTGTTCTATGGACAATGCTCAGAAATCTGCGGATCTAACCACAGCTTCATGCCCATTGTAGTAGAAGCAATTCCACTAAAACACTTTGAAGACTGAACCACAACAATACTCACTGCATCACTAAGAAGCTTTTATCAGCGTTAGCCTTTTAAGCTAAAGAAGGAGACAACACCTGCCCCCTTAGTGATATGCCTCAATTAAACCCTGCCCCCTGATTAATAATCCTCCTACTTTCATGAACAATCTTATTAACAATTCTCCAAACCAAAACTTTAATAATAACCTCTCAAAATCTCCCAATCCAAAACACCCCCACACCTAAAGCCTCACCTTGAAACTGACCATGAATTTAAGCTTCTTCGACCAATTTTTAAGCCCACAACTCCTTGGAATCCCCCTTATCACCCTAGCAATAATCCTGCCACCAACCCTAATTTTTACAAAAACAAGCCGACTTATCTTAAATCGGCTAGAAACGGTACAAACATGAGCAATCTTTATATTTGTAAAACAACTTATATTACCCCTAAACAAACCAGGCCACAAATGAGCCGCACTCTTAACCTCACTTATATTATTCCTTCTCCTATTCAATTTGCTAGGACTTTTCCCTTATACATTCACCCCAACTACCCAGCTATCAATAAATATGGGTTTAGCAGTACCCTTATGACTAGCAACTGTATTAATTGGCTTACGCAATCAACCAACCCTTTCATTAGGCCACCTTCTACCAGAAGGCACCCCAACCCCTCTCGTACCTGTTCTCATTATTATCGAAACAATTAGCCTACTCATTCGCCCTCTTGCACTAGGCGTTCGACTAACAGCCAACTTAACAGCAGGTCACCTGCTAATCCAACTTATTTCTACCGCCGTATTTGTAATACTACCCATAATAACTGCAACCGCAACACTAACCTTTATTGTCCTCTTACTTTTAACTATTCTAGAGGTCGCAGTAGCAATTATTCAAGCCTACGTCTTCACTTTACTATTAAGCCTATACCTACAAGAAAATACTTAATGATCCACCAAGCACATGCCTATCATATAGTAGACCAAAGCCCCTGGCCCCTAACAGGCGCAATCGCTGCCTTACTTATAACATCCGGACTCGCCGTCTGATTTCACTTCAACAATATACTATTAATGAATATCGGCCTAATTATCCTCCTTCTAACAATACTACAATGGTGGCGAGATATCACCCGTGAGGGAACCTTTCAAGGCCACCACACGGTCCCTGTACAAAAAGGCCTCCGATACGGGATAATCCTTTTTATTACATCAGAGGTCTTCTTTTTTATCGGCTTTTTCTGAGCTTTCTACCACTCAAGCCTGGCCCCAACCCCGGAGCTTGGGGGCTGTTGACCCCCTAGCGGAATTCACCCATTAAACCCATTTGAAGTACCCCTTCTAAACACAGCTGTACTCCTAGCCTCTGGTGTTACCGTAACATGAGCCCACCATTCTATTATAGAAAATAATCGAAAAGAAGCAATTCAAGCCCTTACACTAACCATTGCCTTGGGCCTTTACTTCACCGCCCTCCAAGCCATAGAATACTATGAAGCCCCTTTCGCTATTTCAGATAGCGTTTACGGGTCAACATTCTTTGTGGCAACAGGCTTCCATGGCCTCCACGTAATTATTGGATCAACTTTTTTAATTGTTTGCTTACTACGACAGATCATATATCACTTCACAACAAACCACCACTTCGGATTTGAAGCCGCCGCATGATACTGACATTTCGTAGACGTTGTATGACTGTTCCTTTACATCTCAATTTACTGATGAGGCTCTTGCTCTTTTAGTATCAACCAGTACAAGTGATTTCCAATCACTAAGCCTTAATAAAACCTTAAGAAAGAGTAATGAATATAACAACCATATTCTTAATTACAACAACCCTTATAGTTATCTTAATTACTATTAGCTTTTGATTACCACAAATATCACCAGACACAGAAAAACTCTCCCCATATGAATGCGGCTTCGACCCATTAGGAACCGCCCGTCTACCATTCTCGCTTCGATTCTTCCTAGTTGCAATCCTATTTCTTCTATTCGACCTAGAAATTGCGCTACTCCTTCCGATCCCATGAGCCATAAACCTTATACAACCAACAACCACTTTAATCTGAATATCCGCAATCATTATTCTTCTAACACTAGGCTTAATTTACGAATGATTAGCAGGGGGGCTAGAGTGGGCAGAGTAGGCAGTTAGTATAAATAAAACAACTAATTTCGACTTAGTAGCCCCAGGTTTTAACCCTGGACTGCCATATGACAACATATTTTACCTTTTCCTCTGCCTTCGTACTCGGAATTTTAGGGTTGGCCCTACACCGAACACACTTAGTTTCCGCACTACTCTGTATCGAAGCCATAATATTAGCCCTCTTTATAGCACTTACAGCATTCTCATCTACACTACAACTCCCCTCCACAAACATTTCTCCCATTCTCCTCCTTGCTTTTTCTGCCTGTGAAGCAGGAACTGGCCTCGCCTTATTAGTGGCAACCTCTCGAACACATGGCTCGGACCATCTTAAAAACCTAAACCTCTTACAATGCTAAAAATTCTTTTACCTACCCTTATATTAATTCCAACAGCCCTTCTATCAAAACAAAACATCCTTTTCACAATATACACCTCCTACTCAATACTACTTGCACTAATAAGTCTAGTCTGATTTAAGTATCCTCTAAACCCTAGCATAATATTCTCCTCTTCCTACCTAAACATTGACTCAATTTCCGCCCCATTAATAATCCTTTCCTGCTGACTTCTCCCACTAATAGCCCTAGCTAGCCAAAACCACCTCCAACACGAACCTCTTGCTCGAAAACGAAACTTTTTAGTAGTCATTACAACCCTACAAGTTGCCCTATTATTAACATTCTCCGCAACCGAATTCACCCTATTTTACATTATATTCGAAACAACATTAATTCCCACCCTCATTGTTATTACACGATGGGGAAACCAAGCCGAGCGACTTTCCGCAGGGACATACTTTCTATTTTACACACTTGCTGGATCTCTCCCCCTATTAGTTGCTATTCTATTTTTAAACACTAAATACTCCAACATTTCAATAGTAATAATAAACCTAATTCAACCAGAAACCCCCCACTCATGAACAAATAACATACTATGACTTGCCTGCTTAATCGCCTTCCTAGTGAAAATGCCTTTATATGGCCTCCACCTCTGACTCCCAAAAGCCCATGTGGAAGCCCCTATCGCTGGCTCAATGGTTCTGGCTGCAATTTTACTGAAACTCGGAGGCTACGGTATCATTCGAATCACCCCCCTACTAAACCCACTCTCAACAAAACTATACTACCCCTTTATTATTCTAGCCATTTGAGGCATCATCATAACCAGCTCAATCTGCCTACGACAAACTGACTTAAAATCTTTAATCGCTTACTCATCAGTAAGCCACATAGGCCTCGTAATTGCAGCCGCTTTGATTCAAACCCCATGAAGCCTAACAGGAGCAATTTTACTGATAATTGCCCACGGCCTTACCTCATCAATACTATTTTGTCTAGCAAACACAAACTATGAACGCACCCATAGCCGAACACTCCTTCTAGCCCGCGGCCTGCAACTTATTCTTCCTCTAACAATATCCTGGTGGCTTATAGCTAACTTAATAAATATGGCCCTCCCCCCCACAATTAATCTCACAGGCGAACTTCTAATCATAACATCATTATTCAACTGGTCCCCCCTAACAATCCTCATAACAGGAGTAGGCACTCTCTTAACAGCCACCTACTCACTTCATATATTTTTAACAACCCAACGAGGAAAGCTCCCACAACACGCTATCCAAACAAACCCGACATACACCCGAGAACACCTGCTACTGGTCCTACACATCCTCCCGATACTTATACTTATAATAAAACCCGAACTAATCATAGGCCCCCTTCCTTGTTGTCATAGTTTAACAAAAACATTAGAATGTGGATCTAAAAATAGAAGTTCAAACCTTCTTAATGACCGAGGGGTATTGTATACAAAGAACTGCTAACTCTGCGTCCTGGGATTAACCCCCCAGACTCCTCACTTTTAAAGGATCAGAGTTTAATCCATTGGTCTTAGGAGCCAAAATTCTTGGTGCAATTCCAAGTAAAAGTACATGCACAACATCCCCCACACCACCATAGCCGCTACCTTTCTATTCCTAATAATTCCCATCACAATAACCCTATACCCTCTACAAAACCAATGACACCTCTCCCATGTAAAGGTAGCTGTGCAAACAGCATTTTTTACCAGCATAATCCCCCTGTTTATCTTCATTAACTATGGACTAGAATTCACAACTACAAACATCCACTGAATCAACATCTCTAATTTTAGCATCAACATTAGCTTCATGCTAGACACCTACGCAATTACATTTTTACCCATCGCACTCTTTGTCACATGATCCATCTTGGAGTTTGCCGCATGATATATGACCTCAGACCCCTTTATCAACCGATTTTTTAAGTATCTTCTCCTATTCTTACTAGCTATATTAATTCTTGTTACCGCAAATAATATCTTCCAGCTTTTTATTGGGTGGGAGGGGGTTGGAATTATATCCTTTCTATTAATCGGGTGATGATTCTCACGTTCCGACGCAAACTCATCCGCCCTACAGGCAGTCATTTATAACCGAGTTGGGGATATTGGCCTTATCCTAACAATAGCCTGACTTGCTATAAACACAACCACCTGAGAATTTCATCAACTATTTACTAACCCAAACTCAGTCACCCTTGTCCCCCTCTTGGGTTTAATCTTAGCTGCCGCAGGAAAGTCTGCCCAATTTGGCCTTCACCCATGATTACCAGCAGCCATAGAAGGTCCTACTCCCGTCTCTGCCTTACTCCACTCCAGCACAATGGTTGTGGCAGGTGTATTCCTACTAATTCGCCTCCACCCCCTATTAGAAACAAACACAACAGCCCTATCCACCTGCCTTTGTCTAGGTGCAATAACAACCTTATTCACAGCAATTTGTGCCCTCACACAAAACGATATTAAAAAAATCATCGCCTTCTCAACCTCAAGCCAGCTTGGGTTGATAATGGTCACCGTAGGATTAAACCAACCACAACTAGCCTTCTTTCATATTTCAACCCACGCATTCTTTAAAGCCATGTTATTCCTCTGTTCTGGGTCGATCATTCATAATTTATCAGACGAACAGGACATCCGAAAGATAGGAGGCATTAACAAAGCAATACCCGTTACCACCTCCTGCCTAACCATCGGCAGCCTTGCCCTAATAGGAACCCCCTTTCTATCCGGCTTTTTCTCAAAAGACACCATCATCGAAACAATAAATACCTCCTACCTTAACGCCTGAGCCCTAATACTAACTCTCACAGCAACGGCCCTAACGGCCGCCTACAGCCTACGACTAATCTTCTACGTACAAATAAACACCTCCCGAGGGAACACTCTTGTCATCATTTCCGAAAACAATAAAACCCTAACCAACCCCCTTGTTCGCCTCGCAACAGGAAGCATTTTAACTGGCTTACTCCTTATCTCCTCTGTTCTTCCAATCAAAACAACAGCATTAACCATATCAACAAACATAAAACTGTCCGCATTACTCGTAACAATCTTAGGCCTTTTATATGCTTTAGAACTAGCCACCCAAACAACAACACTCTTGACTCCAAAACATAATAAGTTAAACAACTTCTCAAACCAACTAGGATTCTTCAACATAATCATTCACCGAACCCACCCAAACATTTCACTCATACAAGGACAAAACCTTGCCTCACACCTAAACGACCAACTATGGTATGAAAAAATTGGTCCAAAAATACTAACAATAACCAACACCCCCATGGTCAACAGCATTTCTACTGCCAACAAAGGTCTTATTAAAGCCTACTTAATCATATTTGTCCTATTTATGACCTCGGTGCTCATTTTTATTTTAATCTAATTACCCGCAAAGCCCCCCGCGCCAACCCACGTGACAGCTCTAACGCAACAAATAAAGCCAGCAATAAGCCTCACCCGGAAATTAATAAACAGCCACCCCCCCATGAATATAACAAAGACACCCCACTAAAGTCCGCACGAACAAAATGTAACCCTACACAATCAACCCCAACAACTCCAAACCCCTCCACCACCCACCCCCCACCAAATACCACAAACAACACCGTCACCAAAACAAAATACCCCCCAACATACAACCCAACAGACCAGCTCCCCCATGTCTCAGGGTAGGGCTCAGCCGCCAACGCTACAGAATAAGCAAATACCACCAACATTCCCCCTAAATAAATCAAAAATAAGACCAAAGAAACAAAAGAACTACCCAATCAAACCAACACACCACACCCAACGGCAGCAGCAACCACCAACCCAACCGCACCATAAAGCGGGGATGGGTTTGAGGCAACAGCCACCAACCCCCCCAATAAACAAAAAGATAATAAAAAAATAAAATAAACCATAATTTTTGCCTGGACTTTAACCAAGACCTGCGGCACGAAAAACCACTGTTGTATTCAACTACAAAAACTAATGACCCACAACCTACGAAAAACTCACCCAATCCTAAAGATTGTAAACAACACATTCATTGACCTCCCCACCCCATCAAATATCTCAGCATGATGAAATTTTGGCTCACTACTTGGATTTTGTCTAATCGCACAAGTCCTAACTGGCCTATTCCTTGCTATACACTACACAGCAGACATCTCTTCAGCATTTTCATCAATCGCACACATTTGTCGAGACGTACAATACGGGTGGCTAATCCGAAACCTGCACGCCAATGGGGCCTCCATATTCTTTATTTGCATTTACCTCCATATCGGACGGGGCTTATACTACGGCTCTTACATATACAAAGAAACCTGAAACATTGGGGTCGTTCTTCTTCTCCTTGTAATGGCAACAGCCTTTGTGGGCTACGTACTTCCATGGGGCCAGATATCTTTTTGAGGGGCCACCGTCATTACTAACCTTCTTTCAGCAATTCCCTATATCGGAACAACCTTGGTAGAATGAATCTGGGGAGGGTTCTCAGTAGACAACGCAACACTCACCCGATTCTTTTCATTCCATTTTATTCTGCCATTTATTATCATGGGAACCTCTATACTTCACCTCCTTTTCCTCCACGAAACAGGATCAAATAACCCCACAGGCCTAAACTCCAACACAGACAAAATCCCATTTCACCCTTATTACACCTATAAAGACCTTTTAGGCCTAACATTATTAATCTTCGTTCTCCTCCTACTAGCCCTCTTCTCCCCAAACTTACTAGGAGACCCAGAAAACTTTACCCCTGCAAACCCCTTAGTCACGCCACCACACATTAAACCCGAGTGATACTTCCTCTTTGCCTACGCTATCCTACGCTCAATCCCAAATAAATTAGGAGGCGTTCTTGCCTTATTATTTTCAATCCTAATCCTAATCTTCGTACCCATACTCCATACATCAAAGCAACGAGGAAACACCTTCCGGCCCCTATCCCAAGGGGTCTTTTGACTCCTTATATCAAATATCATTATCCTCACGTGAATCGGAGGACAGCCCGTAGAGGACCCCTTCATCATCATCGGACAAATTGCCTCAATACTCTACTTTGCTATTTTCCTCCTCCTCATACCAATTACAGCCAAACTAGAAGATAAAATACTCAAATGATAGCCCCACTCTAAGCCTTAGTAGCTTAATAGACAAAGCATTGGTCTTGTAAGCCAAAGATGGGAACTAAGACCCCCTAAGGCATCAGAGAGAGGGGACTCAAACCCCCACCGCTAGTCCCCAAAACTAGCATTCTAACTTTAAACTACCCCCTGGCGGCTTTTTTGTCCTCTACCTCAATTCACCCGTATCTGGCCGCCCCTGGCGGCTTTTTTGTCCTCTACCTCAATTCACCCGTATCTGGCCGCCCCTGGCGGCTTTTTTGTCCTCTACCTCAATTCACCCGTATCTGGCCGCCCCTGGCGGCTTTTTTGTCCTCTACCTCAATTCACCCGTATCTGGCCGCCCCTGGCGGCTTTTTTGTCCTCTACCTCAATTCACCCGTATCTGGCCGCCCCTGGCGGCTTTTTTGTCCTCTACCTCAATTCACCCGTATCTGGCCGCCCCTGGCGGCTTTTTATTGCTTTGCTGGTGATCTTACACATACTATGTATAA
>NW_027101632.1:0-17152 GCF_035046505.1 Tiliqua scincoides
GACCCAGTCATACTGACCAACGAACCAAGTTACCCCAGGGATAACAGCGCTATCTTCTTCAAGAGTCCCTATCGACAAGAAGGTTTACGACCTCGATGTTGGATCAGGACACCCAAATGGTGTAGCCGCTATTAAAGGTTCGTTTGTTCAACGATTAACAGTCCTACGTGATCTGAGTTCAGACCGGAGCAATCCAGGTCGGTTTCTATCTATGACGCTTACTTCTTCAGTACGAAAGGACAAAGAAGAGAGGACCAATATTATAAACACGTCCTTAAAACTAGCTGAACAAAACTCAAGCTAAACAAAGCACCTAGAACACCCCCAGACAAGGGGTAATTATTAGGGTGGCAGAGCCAGGTGAATGCAAAAGACCTAAGATCTTTCTACTAGATGTTCAAATCATCTCCCTAATACATGAATGCATTACTCTTATATATCATTAATCCCCTATTATATATTATTCCCATCTTACTAGCTGTTGCCTTCCTTACACTACTGGAACGAAAAGTGCTCGGTTATATACAACTACGAAAAGGCCCTAACATCATTGGCCCTTATGGGCTATTACAACCATTTGCAGACGGCATTAAACTGTTTATTAAAGAACCCTTACGCCCCTCCTCTTCCTCTCCTGCCCTCTTCATCATAACCCCGACCTTAGCCCTATTTCTAGCCCTTATAATTTGAACCCCCCTCCCAATACCGGCCACCTTAGCAGACATAAACCTAGGCCTTCTCTTCATACTAGCCCTCTCAAGCATAGCAGTATATTCTATTCTATGATCAGGGTGGGCATCCAACTCAAAATACCCATTAATTGGCGCCCTACGTGCGGTAGCACAAACAATCTCATACGAGGTCACCCTGGGAATTATTTTACTAACCATTATTATCCTTACAGGGGGCTTCACTCTACAAATACTCTCAATTACACAAGAACACCAATGACTACTAATTTCATCATGACCTCTTGCCATAATATGGTTTATCTCAACACTAGCAGAAACAAACCGGGCCCCCTTTGATTTAACAGAAGGAGAATCAGAGCTTGTCTCTGGCTTTAATGTAGAGTATGCCGCTGGCCCATTCGCCCTATTTTTCCTAGCTGAATATGCAAACATCATACTAATAAATACCCTAACCTGCATCCTTTTCCTAAACCCAGGAACCTCCCTACCCCCAGACGTGTTCACAATAAACCTAATATTAAAAACAACTATCCTGACAATCATATTCTTATGAACTCGCGCCTCATACCCTCGTTTTCGTTACGACCAACTTATACACCTCTTATGAAAAAATTTCTTACCCCTAACCCTCGCTCTATTAATGTGGCATGCCTCTTTCCCAACAATATTATCAGGACTCCCCCCACAATAAACCAGGAAATATGCCCGAATCCCCAAGGATTACTTTGATAGAGTAAAACACAGGGGTTAAAATCCCCTTATTTCCTTCTTCTCGAAGCACTAGAAAAACAGGACACGAACCCGCACCAAAAGACTCAAAATCTTATGTACTTCATTATACTATTTTCTAGTAAAGTCAGCTAATTAAGCTTTCGGGCCCATACCCCGAAAATGTTGGTTAAAATCCTTCCTATACTAATGAACCCAATCATATCTTCACTGATTCTCTCAAGCGTAGCAACCGGCTCCATCATTACCCTATCAAGCACACACTGACTCCTTGCCTGAATCGGATTAGAACTAAATACCCTAGCCATTATTCCCCTTATCGCCAAACAACACCATCCCCGTGCAACTGAAGCCGCTACAAAATATTTCCTTACCCAAGCTGCTGCCTCAGCCACACTCCTATTCGCCAGCACAATCAATGCCTGATCCACCAGCACCTGAGACATTTCACAACTCACAAACCAACCTGCCTGCATCATAATAACAATAGCTCTAGCCATAAAACTAGGCCTAGCCCCCCTGCATTTCTGACTACCAGAAGTCCTACAAGGCACAACACTAAAAACAGCACTAATCATTACAACTTGACAAAAACTCGCCCCCCTCGCCCTACTTTATATAGCCGCCCCCGCTATCCACCCAAATACACTTCTAATTATAGGGCTACTGTCAACCTTGACCGGAGGGTGGGGAGGCATAAACCAAACACAGACACGAAAAATCATAGCATTCTCATCAATTGCCCACCTAGGTTGAATAGCTACAATTCTCACACTAAGCTCAAACTTAATACTCCTCAACCTATTTTTATACCTCATAATAACAACTACTGCCTTTATAATCCTTATCTTCATCACAGCAAAAAACATTAAAGATTTAACCACCTCTTGAACAATTTCCCCCTCAACCATAGCACTTATATTTTTACTACTAATATCTCTAGGAGGGCTCCCCCCGCTAACAGGCTTTATCCCAAAATGGTTAATTTTACAAGAATTAACAACCCACAACCTATCAATGACCGCAGCCCTACTTGCCCTCTCCGCTCTATTAAGCCTATTCTTTTACTTACGACTATCTTACATCACAACCCTCACAGTGTTCCCAACCACCACACAAACAACACACAAATGACGATTCCAACCTAAACTAAGTACAACCACAATCTCAACCCTCTTACTACCATCCTTACTCCTCTTACCCCTAACCCCAATGATACTTTAAGAGGCTTAGGTTAACAAAACCAAGGGCCTTCAAAGCCCTAAATAAGAGTTCAACCCTCCTAGCCCCTGAAGGCATGTAAAACTTTAACTTACATCTCCTGATTGCAACTCAGGCACTTTAATTAAGCTAAAACCTCCCAGACAGACGGGCCTCGATCCCGTAAATTTCTAGTTAACAGCTAAACGCCCCATCCAGCGGGCTTCAATCTGAGCTTCTTCTAAAAAAAGAAGCTCCGGCACACCTTTGGTGTGCTTCTCTAGATTTGCACTCTAGCGTGAATCACCACGAAGCTATTGTGATAAGAGTGGGACTGGCACCCACCTATACAGGGCTACAACCTGCCACCTACTATCGGCCATCTTACCTGTGACCATTAATCGTTGATTCTTCTCAACCAACCACAAAGATATCGGCACCTTATACTTAATCTTCGGAGCTTGAGCAGGAATAGTTGGTACAGCACTTAGCCTGTTAATTCGGGCTGAACTAAGTCAACCTGGCGCCCTGCTAGGCGATGATCAGATCTATAACGTCATTGTAACAGCCCATGCTTTTGTCATAATTTTCTTTATAGTAATGCCTGTAATAATCGGCGGGTTCGGAAATTGACTAGTCCCCCTAATAATTGGGGCGCCAGATATGGCCTTCCCACGAATAAACAACATGAGTTTTTGACTTCTCCCTCCTTCTCTATTACTGCTACTTGCATCCTCGGGGGTGGAAGCCGGGGCCGGCACCGGGTGAACCGTCTACCCTCCCTTAGCCGGGAACTTAGCCCATGCCGGGGCCTCTGTAGATCTAACCATCTTCTCCCTCCACCTCGCGGGAGTCTCCTCAATTCTTGGGGCCATTAACTTTATTACTACCTGCATCAACATAAAACCACCCTCCATAACCCAATACCAAACCCCTCTATTCGTATGATCAGTAATAATCACGGCAGTTCTACTTTTACTATCACTACCCGTCCTTGCCGCCGGTATCACAATACTACTAACAGACCGAAATTTAAACACATCTTTCTTCGATCCTGCAGGTGGGGGGGACCCAATTTTATACCAACATCTGTTTTGGTTCTTTGGTCACCCAGAAGTCTACATTTTGATTCTTCCTGGCTTTGGAATAATCTCACACATTGTAACCTATTATGCTGGAAAAAAAGAACCTTTCGGCTACATGGGTATAGTATGAGCCATAATATCTATCGGCTTCTTAGGCTTTATCGTATGAGCCCACCACATATTTACCGTTGGAATGGATGTCGATACCCGAGCATATTTCACTTCCGCCACAATAATCATCGCAATTCCAACAGGTGTAAAGGTATTTAGCTGGCTCGCAACTTTACATGGGGGCATAATCAAATGAGATGCTGCCATACTCTGGGCCCTGGGCTTCATTTTCCTATTTACTGTGGGAGGCCTAACAGGCATTGTACTTGCCAACTCATCCTTAGACATTGTTCTTCATGACACATATTACGTCGTAGCTCATTTCCACTATGTATTATCCATAGGTGCCGTATTTGCAATCATAGGAGGCTTTGTACATTGATTTCCCCTATTTTCAGGCTATACACTTCATCAAACTTGAACAAAAGTCCAATTTGGTGTCATATTTGCCGGGGTTAATCTGACCTTCTTCCCTCAACACTTCCTTGGGCTATCAGGAATGCCCCGCCGTTACTCCGACTATCCTGACGCATATACCATCTGAAATACTTTATCATCAATTGGCTCACTAATTTCTCTAGTAGCCGTAATCATAATAATGTTTATCATTTGAGAAGCATTCGCAGCTAAACGAGAAGTTTTCGCCCTAGAACTAACAAACACAAACCTAGAATGACTTCACGGCTGCCCACCCCCTTATCACACTTACGAAGAACCAACATATGTACAAACAAACTCAAGAAAGGGAGGAATCGAACCGCCTTCTACTGGTTTCAAGCCAATCACATAGCCAAGATGCTTCTTTCTCATGAGACCCTAGTAAATTTATTATGTAGCCCTGTCAGAGCTAAGTTATAGGTTAGCCCCTATGGGCCTCATGATGGCACACCCCGCTCAACTCGGATTTCAAGACGCAGCATCTCCCATTATAGAAGAGCTCTTACATTTTCATGACCACGCCATTATAATTGTCTTCTTAATTAGTGCTTTAGTATTATACATTATTTCTTTAATAATAACAACAAAGCTAACACACACAAATACCATAGACGCCCAAGAAGTAGAAATAATCTGAACAATTCTTCCTGCAATCATTTTAATCTTAATTGCCCTCCCTTCCCTTCGCATTCTCTACCTCATAGATGAAATCAACAACCCACACCTAACTGTTAAAGCTCTCGGCCACCAATGATATTGGAGCTATGAGTACACAGACTATCAAGATCTCGCATTTGACTCTTACATAATTCCCTCACAAGACCTCCCTCAAGG
The DNA here is from genome assembly GCF_035046505.1 of Tiliqua scincoides. Classification (NCBI taxonomy): domain Eukaryota; kingdom Metazoa; phylum Chordata; class Lepidosauria; order Squamata; family Scincidae; genus Tiliqua; species Tiliqua scincoides. The sequence continues at coordinate 5,090 of NW_027101632.1, forward strand.
ACACCTCCGTCTATTAGAAGTAGATCACCGAATAGTAGTTCCAATAGAATCCCCAATTCGCATACTAATCTCCGCAGAAGATGTCCTGCACTCATGGGCCGTACCCGCCCTCGGCATTAAAACAGATGCCATTCCCGGACGACTAAATCAAACAACCTTTATCACTTCTCACCCAGGCTTGTTCTATGGACAATGCTCAGAAATCTGCGGATCTAACCACAGCTTCATGCCCATTGTAGTAGAAGCAATTCCACTAAAACACTTTGAAGACTGAACCACAACAATACTCACTGCATCACTAAGAAGCTTTTATCAGCGTTAGCCTTTTAAGCTAAAGAAGGAGACAACACCTGCCCCCTTAGTGATATGCCTCAATTAAACCCTGCCCCCTGATTAATAATCCTCCTACTTTCATGAACAATCTTATTAACAATTCTCCAAACCAAAACTTTAATAATAACCTCTCAAAATCTCCCAATCCAAAACACCCCCACACCTAAAGCCTCACCTTGAAACTGACCATGAATTTAAGCTTCTTCGACCAATTTTTAAGCCCACAACTCCTTGGAATCCCCCTTATCACCCTAGCAATAATCCTGCCACCAACCCTAATTTTTACAAAAACAAGCCGACTTATCTTAAATCGGCTAGAAACGGTACAAACATGAGCAATCTTTATATTTGTAAAACAACTTATATTACCCCTAAACAAACCAGGCCACAAATGAGCCGCACTCTTAACCTCACTTATATTATTCCTTCTCCTATTCAATTTGCTAGGACTTTTCCCTTATACATTCACCCCAACTACCCAGCTATCAATAAATATGGGTTTAGCAGTACCCTTATGACTAGCAACTGTATTAATTGGCTTACGCAATCAACCAACCCTTTCATTAGGCCACCTTCTACCAGAAGGCACCCCAACCCCTCTCGTACCTGTTCTCATTATTATCGAAACAATTAGCCTACTCATTCGCCCTCTTGCACTAGGCGTTCGACTAACAGCCAACTTAACAGCAGGTCACCTGCTAATCCAACTTATTTCTACCGCCGTATTTGTAATACTACCCATAATAACTGCAACCGCAACACTAACCTTTATTGTCCTCTTACTTTTAACTATTCTAGAGGTCGCAGTAGCAATTATTCAAGCCTACGTCTTCACTTTACTATTAAGCCTATACCTACAAGAAAATACTTAATGATCCACCAAGCACATGCCTATCATATAGTAGACCAAAGCCCCTGGCCCCTAACAGGCGCAATCGCTGCCTTACTTATAACATCCGGACTCGCCGTCTGATTTCACTTCAACAATATACTATTAATGAATATCGGCCTAATTATCCTCCTTCTAACAATACTACAATGGTGGCGAGATATCACCCGTGAGGGAACCTTTCAAGGCCACCACACGGTCCCTGTACAAAAAGGCCTCCGATACGGGATAATCCTTTTTATTACATCAGAGGTCTTCTTTTTTATCGGCTTTTTCTGAGCTTTCTACCACTCAAGCCTGGCCCCAACCCCGGAGCTTGGGGGCTGTTGACCCCCTAGCGGAATTCACCCATTAAACCCATTTGAAGTACCCCTTCTAAACACAGCTGTACTCCTAGCCTCTGGTGTTACCGTAACATGAGCCCACCATTCTATTATAGAAAATAATCGAAAAGAAGCAATTCAAGCCCTTACACTAACCATTGCCTTGGGCCTTTACTTCACCGCCCTCCAAGCCATAGAATACTATGAAGCCCCTTTCGCTATTTCAGATAGCGTTTACGGGTCAACATTCTTTGTGGCAACAGGCTTCCATGGCCTCCACGTAATTATTGGATCAACTTTTTTAATTGTTTGCTTACTACGACAGATCATATATCACTTCACAACAAACCACCACTTCGGATTTGAAGCCGCCGCATGATACTGACATTTCGTAGACGTTGTATGACTGTTCCTTTACATCTCAATTTACTGATGAGGCTCTTGCTCTTTTAGTATCAACCAGTACAAGTGATTTCCAATCACTAAGCCTTAATAAAACCTTAAGAAAGAGTAATGAATATAACAACCATATTCTTAATTACAACAACCCTTATAGTTATCTTAATTACTATTAGCTTTTGATTACCACAAATATCACCAGACACAGAAAAACTCTCCCCATATGAATGCGGCTTCGACCCATTAGGAACCGCCCGTCTACCATTCTCGCTTCGATTCTTCCTAGTTGCAATCCTATTTCTTCTATTCGACCTAGAAATTGCGCTACTCCTTCCGATCCCATGAGCCATAAACCTTATACAACCAACAACCACTTTAATCTGAATATCCGCAATCATTATTCTTCTAACACTAGGCTTAATTTACGAATGATTAGCAGGGGGGCTAGAGTGGGCAGAGTAGGCAGTTAGTATAAATAAAACAACTAATTTCGACTTAGTAGCCCCAGGTTTTAACCCTGGACTGCCATATGACAACATATTTTACCTTTTCCTCTGCCTTCGTACTCGGAATTTTAGGGTTGGCCCTACACCGAACACACTTAGTTTCCGCACTACTCTGTATCGAAGCCATAATATTAGCCCTCTTTATAGCACTTACAGCATTCTCATCTACACTACAACTCCCCTCCACAAACATTTCTCCCATTCTCCTCCTTGCTTTTTCTGCCTGTGAAGCAGGAACTGGCCTCGCCTTATTAGTGGCAACCTCTCGAACACATGGCTCGGACCATCTTAAAAACCTAAACCTCTTACAATGCTAAAAATTCTTTTACCTACCCTTATATTAATTCCAACAGCCCTTCTATCAAAACAAAACATCCTTTTCACAATATACACCTCCTACTCAATACTACTTGCACTAATAAGTCTAGTCTGATTTAAGTATCCTCTAAACCCTAGCATAATATTCTCCTCTTCCTACCTAAACATTGACTCAATTTCCGCCCCATTAATAATCCTTTCCTGCTGACTTCTCCCACTAATAGCCCTAGCTAGCCAAAACCACCTCCAACACGAACCTCTTGCTCGAAAACGAAACTTTTTAGTAGTCATTACAACCCTACAAGTTGCCCTATTATTAACATTCTCCGCAACCGAATTCACCCTATTTTACATTATATTCGAAACAACATTAATTCCCACCCTCATTGTTATTACACGATGGGGAAACCAAGCCGAGCGACTTTCCGCAGGGACATACTTTCTATTTTACACACTTGCTGGATCTCTCCCCCTATTAGTTGCTATTCTATTTTTAAACACTAAATACTCCAACATTTCAATAGTAATAATAAACCTAATTCAACCAGAAACCCCCCACTCATGAACAAATAACATACTATGACTTGCCTGCTTAATCGCCTTCCTAGTGAAAATGCCTTTATATGGCCTCCACCTCTGACTCCCAAAAGCCCATGTGGAAGCCCCTATCGCTGGCTCAATGGTTCTGGCTGCAATTTTACTGAAACTCGGAGGCTACGGTATCATTCGAATCACCCCCCTACTAAACCCACTCTCAACAAAACTATACTACCCCTTTATTATTCTAGCCATTTGAGGCATCATCATAACCAGCTCAATCTGCCTACGACAAACTGACTTAAAATCTTTAATCGCTTACTCATCAGTAAGCCACATAGGCCTCGTAATTGCAGCCGCTTTGATTCAAACCCCATGAAGCCTAACAGGAGCAATTTTACTGATAATTGCCCACGGCCTTACCTCATCAATACTATTTTGTCTAGCAAACACAAACTATGAACGCACCCATAGCCGAACACTCCTTCTAGCCCGCGGCCTGCAACTTATTCTTCCTCTAACAATATCCTGGTGGCTTATAGCTAACTTAATAAATATGGCCCTCCCCCCCACAATTAATCTCACAGGCGAACTTCTAATCATAACATCATTATTCAACTGGTCCCCCCTAACAATCCTCATAACAGGAGTAGGCACTCTCTTAACAGCCACCTACTCACTTCATATATTTTTAACAACCCAACGAGGAAAGCTCCCACAACACGCTATCCAAACAAACCCGACATACACCCGAGAACACCTGCTACTGGTCCTACACATCCTCCCGATACTTATACTTATAATAAAACCCGAACTAATCATAGGCCCCCTTCCTTGTTGTCATAGTTTAACAAAAACATTAGAATGTGGATCTAAAAATAGAAGTTCAAACCTTCTTAATGACCGAGGGGTATTGTATACAAAGAACTGCTAACTCTGCGTCCTGGGATTAACCCCCCAGACTCCTCACTTTTAAAGGATCAGAGTTTAATCCATTGGTCTTAGGAGCCAAAATTCTTGGTGCAATTCCAAGTAAAAGTACATGCACAACATCCCCCACACCACCATAGCCGCTACCTTTCTATTCCTAATAATTCCCATCACAATAACCCTATACCCTCTACAAAACCAATGACACCTCTCCCATGTAAAGGTAGCTGTGCAAACAGCATTTTTTACCAGCATAATCCCCCTGTTTATCTTCATTAACTATGGACTAGAATTCACAACTACAAACATCCACTGAATCAACATCTCTAATTTTAGCATCAACATTAGCTTCATGCTAGACACCTACGCAATTACATTTTTACCCATCGCACTCTTTGTCACATGATCCATCTTGGAGTTTGCCGCATGATATATGACCTCAGACCCCTTTATCAACCGATTTTTTAAGTATCTTCTCCTATTCTTACTAGCTATATTAATTCTTGTTACCGCAAATAATATCTTCCAGCTTTTTATTGGGTGGGAGGGGGTTGGAATTATATCCTTTCTATTAATCGGGTGATGATTCTCACGTTCCGACGCAAACTCATCCGCCCTACAGGCAGTCATTTATAACCGAGTTGGGGATATTGGCCTTATCCTAACAATAGCCTGACTTGCTATAAACACAACCACCTGAGAATTTCATCAACTATTTACTAACCCAAACTCAGTCACCCTTGTCCCCCTCTTGGGTTTAATCTTAGCTGCCGCAGGAAAGTCTGCCCAATTTGGCCTTCACCCATGATTACCAGCAGCCATAGAAGGTCCTACTCCCGTCTCTGCCTTACTCCACTCCAGCACAATGGTTGTGGCAGGTGTATTCCTACTAATTCGCCTCCACCCCCTATTAGAAACAAACACAACAGCCCTATCCACCTGCCTTTGTCTAGGTGCAATAACAACCTTATTCACAGCAATTTGTGCCCTCACACAAAACGATATTAAAAAAATCATCGCCTTCTCAACCTCAAGCCAGCTTGGGTTGATAATGGTCACCGTAGGATTAAACCAACCACAACTAGCCTTCTTTCATATTTCAACCCACGCATTCTTTAAAGCCATGTTATTCCTCTGTTCTGGGTCGATCATTCATAATTTATCAGACGAACAGGACATCCGAAAGATAGGAGGCATTAACAAAGCAATACCCGTTACCACCTCCTGCCTAACCATCGGCAGCCTTGCCCTAATAGGAACCCCCTTTCTATCCGGCTTTTTCTCAAAAGACACCATCATCGAAACAATAAATACCTCCTACCTTAACGCCTGAGCCCTAATACTAACTCTCACAGCAACGGCCCTAACGGCCGCCTACAGCCTACGACTAATCTTCTACGTACAAATAAACACCTCCCGAGGGAACACTCTTGTCATCATTTCCGAAAACAATAAAACCCTAACCAACCCCCTTGTTCGCCTCGCAACAGGAAGCATTTTAACTGGCTTACTCCTTATCTCCTCTGTTCTTCCAATCAAAACAACAGCATTAACCATATCAACAAACATAAAACTGTCCGCATTACTCGTAACAATCTTAGGCCTTTTATATGCTTTAGAACTAGCCACCCAAACAACAACACTCTTGACTCCAAAACATAATAAGTTAAACAACTTCTCAAACCAACTAGGATTCTTCAACATAATCATTCACCGAACCCACCCAAACATTTCACTCATACAAGGACAAAACCTTGCCTCACACCTAAACGACCAACTATGGTATGAAAAAATTGGTCCAAAAATACTAACAATAACCAACACCCCCATGGTCAACAGCATTTCTACTGCCAACAAAGGTCTTATTAAAGCCTACTTAATCATATTTGTCCTATTTATGACCTCGGTGCTCATTTTTATTTTAATCTAATTACCCGCAAAGCCCCCCGCGCCAACCCACGTGACAGCTCTAACGCAACAAATAAAGCCAGCAATAAGCCTCACCCGGAAATTAATAAACAGCCACCCCCCCATGAATATAACAAAGACACCCCACTAAAGTCCGCACGAACAAAATGTAACCCTACACAATCAACCCCAACAACTCCAAACCCCTCCACCACCCACCCCCCACCAAATACCACAAACAACACCGTCACCAAAACAAAATACCCCCCAACATACAACCCAACAGACCAGCTCCCCCATGTCTCAGGGTAGGGCTCAGCCGCCAACGCTACAGAATAAGCAAATACCACCAACATTCCCCCTAAATAAATCAAAAATAAGACCAAAGAAACAAAAGAACTACCCAATCAAACCAACACACCACACCCAACGGCAGCAGCAACCACCAACCCAACCGCACCATAAAGCGGGGATGGGTTTGAGGCAACAGCCACCAACCCCCCCAATAAACAAAAAGATAATAAAAAAATAAAATAAACCATAATTTTTGCCTGGACTTTAACCAAGACCTGCGGCACGAAAAACCACTGTTGTATTCAACTACAAAAACTAATGACCCACAACCTACGAAAAACTCACCCAATCCTAAAGATTGTAAACAACACATTCATTGACCTCCCCACCCCATCAAATATCTCAGCATGATGAAATTTTGGCTCACTACTTGGATTTTGTCTAATCGCACAAGTCCTAACTGGCCTATTCCTTGCTATACACTACACAGCAGACATCTCTTCAGCATTTTCATCAATCGCACACATTTGTCGAGACGTACAATACGGGTGGCTAATCCGAAACCTGCACGCCAATGGGGCCTCCATATTCTTTATTTGCATTTACCTCCATATCGGACGGGGCTTATACTACGGCTCTTACATATACAAAGAAACCTGAAACATTGGGGTCGTTCTTCTTCTCCTTGTAATGGCAACAGCCTTTGTGGGCTACGTACTTCCATGGGGCCAGATATCTTTTTGAGGGGCCACCGTCATTACTAACCTTCTTTCAGCAATTCCCTATATCGGAACAACCTTGGTAGAATGAATCTGGGGAGGGTTCTCAGTAGACAACGCAACACTCACCCGATTCTTTTCATTCCATTTTATTCTGCCATTTATTATCATGGGAACCTCTATACTTCACCTCCTTTTCCTCCACGAAACAGGATCAAATAACCCCACAGGCCTAAACTCCAACACAGACAAAATCCCATTTCACCCTTATTACACCTATAAAGACCTTTTAGGCCTAACATTATTAATCTTCGTTCTCCTCCTACTAGCCCTCTTCTCCCCAAACTTACTAGGAGACCCAGAAAACTTTACCCCTGCAAACCCCTTAGTCACGCCACCACACATTAAACCCGAGTGATACTTCCTCTTTGCCTACGCTATCCTACGCTCAATCCCAAATAAATTAGGAGGCGTTCTTGCCTTATTATTTTCAATCCTAATCCTAATCTTCGTACCCATACTCCATACATCAAAGCAACGAGGAAACACCTTCCGGCCCCTATCCCAAGGGGTCTTTTGACTCCTTATATCAAATATCATTATCCTCACGTGAATCGGAGGACAGCCCGTAGAGGACCCCTTCATCATCATCGGACAAATTGCCTCAATACTCTACTTTGCTATTTTCCTCCTCCTCATACCAATTACAGCCAAACTAGAAGATAAAATACTCAAATGATAGCCCCACTCTAAGCCTTAGTAGCTTAATAGACAAAGCATTGGTCTTGTAAGCCAAAGATGGGAACTAAGACCCCCTAAGGCATCAGAGAGAGGGGACTCAAACCCCCACCGCTAGTCCCCAAAACTAGCATTCTAACTTTAAACTACCCCCTGGCGGCTTTTTTGTCCTCTACCTCAATTCACCCGTATCTGGCCGCCCCTGGCGGCTTTTTTGTCCTCTACCTCAATTCACCCGTATCTGGCCGCCCCTGGCGGCTTTTTTGTCCTCTACCTCAATTCACCCGTATCTGGCCGCCCCTGGCGGCTTTTTTGTCCTCTACCTCAATTCACCCGTATCTGGCCGCCCCTGGCGGCTTTTTTGTCCTCTACCTCAATTCACCCGTATCTGGCCGCCCCTGGCGGCTTTTTTGTCCTCTACCTCAATTCACCCGTATCTGGCCGCCCCTGGCGGCTTTTTATTGCTTTGCTGGTGATCTTACACATACTATGTATAATCGGACATTCACCTCTTGTCCTCATGCATATCATATCCGGTTAATCAGTCAATGATCAATCACAAACTAAGAATAATCGAACAATTAATTTTCAACCTCATGCATATCACAAAAGACTTCAAATTAAGGTTCTAAGACATACTATGTATAATCGGACATTTACCTCTTGTCCACACGCATATCACAACAGACAGATTATTAATGATTTCATACTTACAACACATCTCGAATATTTTCCTCTTTCACACATGCAGATCATAGAAGATTAGATTAGAATGATCTAGCACATATTATGTATAATTGGACATTTGCCCTCTTCGCCTCACGCATATCATGAGGACACTACCCTCTCCCAACCATGCCCATTGGATGCCATCACCCTTCTCCCCTGCTGCTCTCTTGCTCGACAGTTATCTATTATATTCTGCCATCTCCGAGAAACCAGCAATCCCTTAATGACGTGTACTCCCGTTACTAGCCCCGTGGGACACACGGAGTACGTTGGCTATTTCTCACTTTTTCCAAGGCCTCTGGTTCCTACCTCAGGGGCGGTCAAAGGATTCCCAACACTTTCTCACTTTTAACGATGCTTCTGGTTGGTGCATAATGTACACTTTGCCGAGAAATCATAGCATCCCGACCCCCAATGCATCTGGCCTTTTTTATTTTTTTTGGGGGAGTGGATCTCAGAGCCGCTTGCTAAAGTGGTCGCCTACAATTTGCCGTCCGATCTGGACCTACGGTGCACGTGATAAACGTTCCCACGTATAGAGCACGCGATTTCGTTTAATGCTTGAATGACATAAAATTAGTAACAAACGTGTTAAAACGTACGAAAAAGCACCTGTGAACACATGCGACGCAGGTGAAAATACAAGTGCAAATGTGTGCGCAGACGTGGACGTGGGCACGCGGGCGCGCCTGCAGCGCACGTATGTTTGCAAGCGCAAACGTGCGCAGACGTGGACGTGAGCACGCGGGCGCGCCTGCAGCGCACGTGCGTTTGCGAGTGCAGGCATGTGCGCGGGCGCGTTCACAGACGCAGACATGTACACAGGTGCAGGCGCACCCACAACGCAGGTGTCGGTGTAGGTGTAGGTGCGGACGTTCAGCTTGATACACGTAAATAAATACAACTTAATTTTTATGGCAAACCCCCCTACCCCCCTTACCGGTAATTTCTCACTTAGTCAGATTTACTCCTGCCAAACCCCTAAAACAGGATCTGACCAAACTAAAACTACCGGTTGTCCACGACCAGTTCATGCATTCTACAGATTGTAAATGCAGTCGTGGATACTAATATCAGTGCCGTAATGCATATTTACAACATGATTATATATACATTTTTTTTATCTTTTATACAAAAATTTTATGTTATTGTAGCTTAAAATTTTTAAAGCGAAGCACTGAAGATGCTGAGATGGGTGAGTCAAATTTCCCCAAAAACACAAAGTTTTGGTCCTAAACTTGCCATTGTTTTTAATCAAAATTACACATGCAAGCCTCCACACCCCAGTGAGAATGCCCACACAACCCCGAATAGCCAAGTGGAGCAGGTATCAGGATCTCTAACAAACCGAAGCCCACAACACCTTGCTACGCCACACCCACACGGGTACTCAGCAGTGAATAACATTAAGAAATAAGCGAAAGCTTGACTTAGCTATGATTAAGTTTGGCCGGTAAATTTCGTGCCAGCCACCGCGGTTATACGAAAGGCCAAAAACAATGACCCTCGGCGTAAAGCGTGACCAGAATAATGTCAAAAAAATTGAAGGAAAACCAAGCCAAGACTGTAAAATATATTGGCACAAGAACTCCACCAATAAAATGCCTTCAAATAAAAGACTATTCAACCTCACTAAAGCTAGGAAACAAACTAGGATTAGATACCCTACTATGCCTAGCCCTAAACATAGATGGTTAAACACACAAAACCATTCGCCAGAGAACTACAAGCGAAAAGCTCGAAACTCAAAGGACTTGGCGGTGCTCCACATCATCCTAGAGGAGCCTGTCCTATAATCGATACCCCACGCTTTACCCCACCATTCTTTGCAACTCAGCCTATATACCGCCGTCGTCAGCTTACCCTGTGAAAGAAACAAAGTAGGCAAAAAAGTTTACAACTAACACGTCAGGTCAAGGTGTAGCAGATAGAATGGAAGAGATGGGCTACATTTTCTGCCACAGAAAAATACGAAAGGTGTAATGAAACACACACCCAAAGGAGGATTTAGAAGTAAGCTAAATAAGAGTCTTTATCTTAAATTTGCTCTGGAGCGCGCACACACCGCCCGTCACTCTCATCGTCCAAAAATAAACTTAACATATAAAAATACTAACAATATAGATGAGGCAAGTCGTAACAAGGTAAGCGCACCGGAAGGCGTGCTTGGAACAACAACCAGTAGCTTAAAACAAAGCATTCAACTTACAATTGAAAAATGTTAGTGAGATCCTAACCTTTTTGAGCCAAACAACTAGCCCAATCACATAAACAAATCCTCTCATTAACAAAATAAATCATTCGACAAAACTAGTATATGTGATAGAACCTAACCAAAACGGCGCAACAGAAAAAGTACCGCAAGGGAACCCTGAAAGAATAATGAAACACACAAGCAAAACAAAGCAAAGATAAACCCTTGTACCTCTTGCATCATGGTCCAGCCAGAATAAAACAGACAAAGAGAACTTCAGCCTGTACCCCCGAAACCAAGTGAGCTACTACAAGACAACTGTAAGAGTGCACCCATCTCTGTGGCAAAAGAGTGGGAAGATCTAGTAGTAGCGGTGAAAAGCCAAACGAACTTGGTGATAGCTGGTTGCTCAATAAATGAATTTTAGTTCAACTTTAGGTTACTTCCAGCAAACAATAGCACGCATTTTAACCTAAAAGGTATTCAATGGGGGTACAGCCCCATTGAAATAGGATACAACCTGACTTAGAGAGAAAGCAACATAACCTACGCCCAGTAGGCCCTAAAGCAGCCACCAGTAAACACAGCGTCACAGCACAAAGACAATAAATCCCCCCTGTGTCTGCCACCTCCTAAAAACCTACCGAGCCACACTATTATTATAGACAAACTAATGCTAGAACTAGTAACAAGAAGCCCTTCTCTTAAGCACCCCCTTGACCCAGAAATAGAAAACCTACTGGACATTAACAGACCAAAACAGGAACAACAATTAAACAGCCAAAACTGTTACAAAAACTGTCAACCCGACACCGGTGTGCTAAAAAGATAGATTAAAAGCTGTAAAAGGAATTCAGCAAAACCTTGTCCCAACTGTTTACCAAAAACATAGCCTTTAGCTAAACAAGTATTAAAGGTCCTGCCTGCCCAGTGAAACTTTTAAACGGCCGCGGTATCCTAACCGTGCAAAGGTAGCGTAATCACTTGTCTTCTAAATAAAGACTAGTATGAACGGCTAAATGAGGACAAACCTGTCTCTTATAGCTAATCAGTGAAACTGATCTCCCAGTACAAAAGCTGGGATAAACACATAAGACGAGAAGACCCTGTGGAGCTTAAAACGACCGCTAATAAGCACCACTAATGCCCCTAGCCCATAGTTTTAAGTTGGGGCGACTTCGGAACAAAACAAAACTTCCGAGCACAGAACCACCACTTCTCACCAAGGCTAACAAGCCAAAGTACA
>NW_027101633.1:0-17151 GCF_035046505.1 Tiliqua scincoides
TGCCTGCACTCGCAAACGCACGTGCGCTGCAGGCGCGCCCGCGTGCTCACGTCCACGTCTGCGCACGTTTGCGCTTGCAAACATACGTGCGCTGCAGGCGCGCCCGCGTGCCCACGTCCACGTCTGCGCACACATTTGCACTTGTATTTTCACCTGCGTCGCATGTGTTCACAGGTGCTTTTTCGTACGTTTTAACACGTTTGTTACTAATTTTATGTCATTCAAGCATTAAACGAAATCGCGTGCTCTATACGTGGGAACGTTTATCACGTGCACCGTAGGTCCAGATCGGACGGCAAATTGTAGGCGACCACTTTAGCAAGCGGCTCTGAGATCCACTCCCCCAAAAAAAATAAAAAAGGCCAGATGCATTGGGGGTCGGGATGCTATGATTTCTCGGCAAAGTGTACATTATGCACCAACCAGAAGCATCGTTAAAAGTGAGAAAGTGTTGGGAATCCTTTGACCGCCCCTGAGGTAGGAACCAGAGGCCTTGGAAAAAGTGAGAAATAGCCAACGTACTCCGTGTGTCCCACGGGGCTAGTAACGGGAGTACACGTCATTAAGGGATTGCTGGTTTCTCGGAGATGGCAGAATATAATAGATAACTGTCGAGCAAGAGAGCAGCAGGGGAGAAGGGTGATGGCATCTAATGGGCATGGTTGGGAGAGGGTAGTGTCCTCATGATATGCGTGAGGCGAAGAGGGCAAATGTCCAATTATACATAATATGTGCTAGATCATTCTAATCTAATCTTCTATGATCTGCATGTGTGAAAGAGGAAAATATTCGAGATGTGTTGTAAGTATGAAATCATTAATAATCTGTCTGTTGTGATATGCGTGTGGACAAGAGGTAAATGTCCGATTATACATAGTATGTCTTAGAACCTTAATTTGAAGTCTTTTGTGATATGCATGAGGTTGAAAATTAATTGTTCGATTATTCTTAGTTTGTGATTGATCATTGACTGATTAACCGGATATGATATGCATGAGGACAAGAGGTGAATGTCCGATTATACATAGTATGTGTAAGATCACCAGAAAAGCAATAAAAAGCCGCCAGGGGCGGCCAGATACGGGTGAATTGAGGTAGAGGACAAAAAAGCCGCCAGGGGCGGCCAGATACGGGTGAATTGAGGTAGAGGACAAAAAAGCCGCCAGGGGCGGCCAGATACGGGTGAATTGAGGTAGAGGACAAAAAAGCCGCCAGGGGCGGCCAGATACGGGTGAATTGAGGTAGAGGGCAAAAAAGCCGCCAGGGGCGGCCAGATACGGGTGAATTGAGGTAGAGGACAAAAAAGCCGCCAGGGGCGGCCAGATACGGGTGAATTGAGGTAGAGGACAAAAAAGCCGCCAGGGGGTAGTTTAAAGTTAGAATGCTAGTTTTGGGGACTAGCGGTGGGGGTTTGAGTCCCCTCTCTCTGATGCCTTAGGGGGTCTTAGTTCCCATCTTTGGCTTACAAGACCAATGCTTTGTCTATTAAGCTACTAAGGCTTAGAGTGGGGCTATCATTTGAGTATTTTATCTTCTAGTTTGGCTGTAATTGGTATGAGGAGGAGGAAAATAGCAAAGTAGAGTATTGAGGCAATTTGTCCGATGATGATGAAGGGGTCCTCTACGGGCTGTCCTCCGATTCACGTGAGGATAATGATATTTGATATAAGGAGTCAAAAGACCCCTTGGGATAGGGGCCGGAAGGTGTTTCCTCGTTGCTTTGATGTATGGAGTATGGGTACGAAGATTAGGATTAGGATTGAAAATAATAAGGCAAGAACGCCTCCTAATTTATTTGGGATTGAGCGTAGGATAGCGTAGGCAAAGAGGAAGTATCACTCGGGTTTAATGTGTGGTGGCGTGACTAAGGGGTTTGCAGGGGTAAAGTTTTCTGGGTCTCCTAGTAAGTTTGGGGAGAAGAGGGCTAGTAGGAGGAGAACGAAGATTAATAATGTTAGGCCTAAAAGGTCTTTATAGGTGTAATAAGGGTGAAATGGGATTTTGTCTGTGTTGGAGTTTAGGCCTGTGGGGTTATTTGATCCTGTTTCGTGGAGGAAAAGGAGGTGAAGTATAGAGGTTCCCATGATAATAAATGGCAGAATAAAATGGAATGAAAAGAATCGGGTGAGTGTTGCGTTGTCTACTGAGAACCCTCCCCAGATTCATTCTACCAAGGTTGTTCCGATATAGGGAATTGCTGAAAGAAGGTTAGTAATGACGGTGGCCCCTCAAAAAGATATCTGGCCCCATGGAAGTACGTAGCCCACAAAGGCTGTTGCCATTACAAGGAGAAGAAGAACGACCCCAATGTTTCAGGTTTCTTTGTATATGTAAGAGCCGTAGTATAAGCCCCGTCCGATATGGAGGTAAATGCAAATAAAGAATATGGAGGCCCCATTGGCGTGCAGGTTTCGGATTAGCCACCCGTATTGTACGTCTCGACAAATGTGTGCGATTGATGAAAATGCTGAAGAGATGTCTGCTGTGTAGTGTATAGCAAGGAATAGGCCAGTTAGGACTTGTGCGATTAGACAAAATCCAAGTAGTGAGCCAAAATTTCATCATGCTGAGATATTTGATGGGGTGGGGAGGTCAATGAATGTGTTGTTTACAATCTTTAGGATTGGGTGAGTTTTTCGTAGGTTGTGGGTCATTAGTTTTTGTAGTTGAATACAACAGTGGTTTTTCGTGCCGCAGGTCTTGGTTAAAGTCCAGGCAAAAATTATGGTTTATTTTATTTTTTTATTATCTTTTTGTTTATTGGGGGGGTTGGTGGCTGTTGCCTCAAACCCATCCCCGCTTTATGGTGCGGTTGGGTTGGTGGTTGCTGCTGCCGTTGGGTGTGGTGTGTTGGTTTGATTGGGTAGTTCTTTTGTTTCTTTGGTCTTATTTTTGATTTATTTAGGGGGAATGTTGGTGGTATTTGCTTATTCTGTAGCGTTGGCGGCTGAGCCCTACCCTGAGACATGGGGGAGCTGGTCTGTTGGGTTGTATGTTGGGGGGTATTTTGTTTTGGTGACGGTGTTGTTTGTGGTATTTGGTGGGGGGTGGGTGGTGGAGGGGTTTGGAGTTGTTGGGGTTGATTGTGTAGGGTTACATTTTGTTCGTGCGGACTTTAGTGGGGTGTCTTTGTTATATTCATGGGGGGGTGGCTGTTTATTAATTTCCGGGTGAGGCTTATTGCTGGCTTTATTTGTTGCGTTAGAGCTGTCACGTGGGTTGGCGCGGGGGGCTTTGCGGGTAATTAGATTAAAATAAAAATGAGCACCGAGGTCATAAATAGGACAAATATGATTAAGTAGGCTTTAATAAGACCTTTGTTGGCAGTAGAAATGCTGTTGACCATGGGGGTGTTGGTTATTGTTAGTATTTTTGGACCAATTTTTTCATACCATAGTTGGTCGTTTAGGTGTGAGGCAAGGTTTTGTCCTTGTATGAGTGAAATGTTTGGGTGGGTTCGGTGAATGATTATGTTGAAGAATCCTAGTTGGTTTGAGAAGTTGTTTAACTTATTATGTTTTGGAGTCAAGAGTGTTGTTGTTTGGGTGGCTAGTTCTAAAGCATATAAAAGGCCTAAGATTGTTACGAGTAATGCGGACAGTTTTATGTTTGTTGATATGGTTAATGCTGTTGTTTTGATTGGAAGAACAGAGGAGATAAGGAGTAAGCCAGTTAAAATGCTTCCTGTTGCGAGGCGAACAAGGGGGTTGGTTAGGGTTTTATTGTTTTCGGAAATGATGACAAGAGTGTTCCCTCGGGAGGTGTTTATTTGTACGTAGAAGATTAGTCGTAGGCTGTAGGCGGCCGTTAGGGCCGTTGCTGTGAGAGTTAGTATTAGGGCTCAGGCGTTAAGGTAGGAGGTATTTATTGTTTCGATGATGGTGTCTTTTGAGAAAAAGCCGGATAGAAAGGGGGTTCCTATTAGGGCAAGGCTGCCGATGGTTAGGCAGGAGGTGGTAACGGGTATTGCTTTGTTAATGCCTCCTATCTTTCGGATGTCCTGTTCGTCTGATAAATTATGAATGATCGACCCAGAACAGAGGAATAACATGGCTTTAAAGAATGCGTGGGTTGAAATATGAAAGAAGGCTAGTTGTGGTTGGTTTAATCCTACGGTGACCATTATCAACCCAAGCTGGCTTGAGGTTGAGAAGGCGATGATTTTTTTAATATCGTTTTGTGTGAGGGCACAAATTGCTGTGAATAAGGTTGTTATTGCACCTAGACAAAGGCAGGTGGATAGGGCTGTTGTGTTTGTTTCTAATAGGGGGTGGAGGCGAATTAGTAGGAATACACCTGCCACAACCATTGTGCTGGAGTGGAGTAAGGCAGAGACGGGAGTAGGACCTTCTATGGCTGCTGGTAATCATGGGTGAAGGCCAAATTGGGCAGACTTTCCTGCGGCAGCTAAGATTAAACCCAAGAGGGGGACAAGGGTGACTGAGTTTGGGTTAGTAAATAGTTGATGAAATTCTCAGGTGGTTGTGTTTATAGCAAGTCAGGCTATTGTTAGGATAAGGCCAATATCCCCAACTCGGTTATAAATGACTGCCTGTAGGGCGGATGAGTTTGCGTCGGAACGTGAGAATCATCACCCGATTAATAGAAAGGATATAATTCCAACCCCCTCCCACCCAATAAAAAGCTGGAAGATATTATTTGCGGTAACAAGAATTAATATAGCTAGTAAGAATAGGAGAAGATACTTAAAAAATCGGTTGATAAAGGGGTCTGAGGTCATATATCATGCGGCAAACTCCAAGATGGATCATGTGACAAAGAGTGCGATGGGTAAAAATGTAATTGCGTAGGTGTCTAGCATGAAGCTAATGTTGATGCTAAAATTAGAGATGTTGATTCAGTGGATGTTTGTAGTTGTGAATTCTAGTCCATAGTTAATGAAGATAAACAGGGGGATTATGCTGGTAAAAAATGCTGTTTGCACAGCTACCTTTACATGGGAGAGGTGTCATTGGTTTTGTAGAGGGTATAGGGTTATTGTGATGGGAATTATTAGGAATAGAAAGGTAGCGGCTATGGTGGTGTGGGGGATGTTGTGCATGTACTTTTACTTGGAATTGCACCAAGAATTTTGGCTCCTAAGACCAATGGATTAAACTCTGATCCTTTAAAAGTGAGGAGTCTGGGGGGTTAATCCCAGGACGCAGAGTTAGCAGTTCTTTGTATACAATACCCCTCGGTCATTAAGAAGGTTTGAACTTCTATTTTTAGATCCACATTCTAATGTTTTTGTTAAACTATGACAACAAGGAAGGGGGCCTATGATTAGTTCGGGTTTTATTATAAGTATAAGTATCGGGAGGATGTGTAGGACCAGTAGCAGGTGTTCTCGGGTGTATGTCGGGTTTGTTTGGATAGCGTGTTGTGGGAGCTTTCCTCGTTGGGTTGTTAAAAATATATGAAGTGAGTAGGTGGCTGTTAAGAGAGTGCCTACTCCTGTTATGAGGATTGTTAGGGGGGACCAGTTGAATAATGATGTTATGATTAGAAGTTCGCCTGTGAGATTAATTGTGGGGGGGAGGGCCATATTTATTAAGTTAGCTATAAGCCACCAGGATATTGTTAGAGGAAGAATAAGTTGCAGGCCGCGGGCTAGAAGGAGTGTTCGGCTATGGGTGCGTTCATAGTTTGTGTTTGCTAGACAAAATAGTATTGATGAGGTAAGGCCGTGGGCAATTATCAGTAAAATTGCTCCTGTTAGGCTTCATGGGGTTTGAATCAAAGCGGCTGCAATTACGAGGCCTATGTGGCTTACTGATGAGTAAGCGATTAAAGATTTTAAGTCAGTTTGTCGTAGGCAGATTGAGCTGGTTATGATGATGCCTCAAATGGCTAGAATAATAAAGGGGTAGTATAGTTTTGTTGAGAGTGGGTTTAGTAGGGGGGTGATTCGAATGATACCGTAGCCTCCGAGTTTCAGTAAAATTGCAGCCAGAACCATTGAGCCAGCGATAGGGGCTTCCACATGGGCTTTTGGGAGTCAGAGGTGGAGGCCATATAAAGGCATTTTCACTAGGAAGGCGATTAAGCAGGCAAGTCATAGTATGTTATTTGTTCATGAGTGGGGGGTTTCTGGTTGAATTAGGTTTATTATTACTATTGAAATGTTGGAGTATTTAGTGTTTAAAAATAGAATAGCAACTAATAGGGGGAGAGATCCAGCAAGTGTGTAAAATAGAAAGTATGTCCCTGCGGAAAGTCGCTCGGCTTGGTTTCCCCATCGTGTAATAACAATGAGGGTGGGAATTAATGTTGTTTCGAATATAATGTAAAATAGGGTGAATTCGGTTGCGGAGAATGTTAATAATAGGGCAACTTGTAGGGTTGTAATGACTACTAAAAAGTTTCGTTTTCGAGCAAGAGGTTCGTGTTGGAGGTGGTTTTGGCTAGCTAGGGCTATTAGTGGGAGAAGTCAGCAGGAAAGGATTATTAATGGGGCGGAAATTGAGTCAATGTTTAGGTAGGAAGAGGAGAATATTATGCTAGGGTTTAGAGGATACTTAAATCAGACTAGACTTATTAGTGCAAGTAGTATTGAGTAGGAGGTGTATATTGTGAAAAGGATGTTTTGTTTTGATAGAAGGGCTGTTGGAATTAATATAAGGGTAGGTAAAAGAATTTTTAGCATTGTAAGAGGTTTAGGTTTTTAAGATGGTCCGAGCCATGTGTTCGAGAGGTTGCCACTAATAAGGCGAGGCCAGTTCCTGCTTCACAGGCAGAAAAAGCAAGGAGGAGAATGGGAGAAATGTTTGTGGAGGGGAGTTGTAGTGTAGATGAGAATGCTGTAAGTGCTATAAAGAGGGCTAATATTATGGCTTCGATACAGAGTAGTGCGGAAACTAAGTGTGTTCGGTGTAGGGCCAACCCTAAAATTCCGAGTACGAAGGCAGAGGAAAAGGTAAAATATGTTGTCATATGGCAGTCCAGGGTTAAAACCTGGGGCTACTAAGTCGAAATTAGTTGTTTTATTTATACTAACTGCCTACTCTGCCCACTCTAGCCCCCCTGCTAATCATTCGTAAATTAAGCCTAGTGTTAGAAGAATAATGATTGCGGATATTCAGATTAAAGTGGTTGTTGGTTGTATAAGGTTTATGGCTCATGGGATCGGAAGGAGTAGCGCAATTTCTAGGTCGAATAGAAGAAATAGGATTGCAACTAGGAAGAATCGAAGCGAGAATGGTAGACGGGCGGTTCCTAATGGGTCGAAGCCGCATTCATATGGGGAGAGTTTTTCTGTGTCTGGTGATATTTGTGGTAATCAAAAGCTAATAGTAATTAAGATAACTATAAGGGTTGTTGTAATTAAGAATATGGTTGTTATATTCATTACTCTTTCTTAAGGTTTTATTAAGGCTTAGTGATTGGAAATCACTTGTACTGGTTGATACTAAAAGAGCAAGAGCCTCATCAGTAAATTGAGATGTAAAGGAACAGTCATACAACGTCTACGAAATGTCAGTATCATGCGGCGGCTTCAAATCCGAAGTGGTGGTTTGTTGTGAAGTGATATATGATCTGTCGTAGTAAGCAAACAATTAAAAAAGTTGATCCAATAATTACGTGGAGGCCATGGAAGCCTGTTGCCACAAAGAATGTTGACCCGTAAACGCTATCTGAAATAGCGAAAGGGGCTTCATAGTATTCTATGGCTTGGAGGGCGGTGAAGTAAAGGCCCAAGGCAATGGTTAGTGTAAGGGCTTGAATTGCTTCTTTTCGATTATTTTCTATAATAGAATGGTGGGCTCATGTTACGGTAACACCAGAGGCTAGGAGTACAGCTGTGTTTAGAAGGGGTACTTCAAATGGGTTTAATGGGTGAATTCCGCTAGGGGGTCAACAGCCCCCAAGCTCCGGGGTTGGGGCCAGGCTTGAGTGGTAGAAAGCTCAGAAAAAGCCGATAAAAAAGAAGACCTCTGATGTAATAAAAAGGATTATCCCGTATCGGAGGCCTTTTTGTACAGGGACCGTGTGGTGGCCTTGAAAGGTTCCCTCACGGGTGATATCTCGCCACCATTGTAGTATTGTTAGAAGGAGGATAATTAGGCCGATATTCATTAATAGTATATTGTTGAAGTGAAATCAGACGGCGAGTCCGGATGTTATAAGTAAGGCAGCGATTGCGCCTGTTAGGGGCCAGGGGCTTTGGTCTACTATATGATAGGCATGTGCTTGGTGGATCATTAAGTATTTTCTTGTAGGTATAGGCTTAATAGTAAAGTGAAGACGTAGGCTTGAATAATTGCTACTGCGACCTCTAGAATAGTTAAAAGTAAGAGGACAATAAAGGTTAGTGTTGCGGTTGCAGTTATTATGGGTAGTATTACAAATACGGCGGTAGAAATAAGTTGGATTAGCAGGTGACCTGCTGTTAAGTTGGCTGTTAGTCGAACGCCTAGTGCAAGAGGGCGAATGAGTAGGCTAATTGTTTCGATAATAATGAGAACAGGTACGAGAGGGGTTGGGGTGCCTTCTGGTAGAAGGTGGCCTAATGAAAGGGTTGGTTGATTGCGTAAGCCAATTAATACAGTTGCTAGTCATAAGGGTACTGCTAAACCCATATTTATTGATAGCTGGGTAGTTGGGGTGAATGTATAAGGGAAAAGTCCTAGCAAATTGAATAGGAGAAGGAATAATATAAGTGAGGTTAAGAGTGCGGCTCATTTGTGGCCTGGTTTGTTTAGGGGTAATATAAGTTGTTTTACAAATATAAAGATTGCTCATGTTTGTACCGTTTCTAGCCGATTTAAGATAAGTCGGCTTGTTTTTGTAAAAATTAGGGTTGGTGGCAGGATTATTGCTAGGGTGATAAGGGGGATTCCAAGGAGTTGTGGGCTTAAAAATTGGTCGAAGAAGCTTAAATTCATGGTCAGTTTCAAGGTGAGGCTTTAGGTGTGGGGGTGTTTTGGATTGGGAGATTTTGAGAGGTTATTATTAAAGTTTTGGTTTGGAGAATTGTTAATAAGATTGTTCATGAAAGTAGGAGGATTATTAATCAGGGGGCAGGGTTTAATTGAGGCATATCACTAAGGGGGCAGGTGTTGTCTCCTTCTTTAGCTTAAAAGGCTAACGCTGATAAAAGCTTCTTAGTGATGCAGTGAGTATTGTTGTGGTTCAGTCTTCAAAGTGTTTTAGTGGAATTGCTTCTACTACAATGGGCATGAAGCTGTGGTTAGATCCGCAGATTTCTGAGCATTGTCCATAGAACAAGCCTGGGTGAGAAGTGATAAAGGTTGTTTGATTTAGTCGTCCGGGAATGGCATCTGTTTTAATGCCGAGGGCGGGTACGGCCCATGAGTGCAGGACATCTTCTGCGGAGATTAGTATGCGAATTGGGGATTCTATTGGAACTACTATTCGGTGATCTACTTCTAATAGACGGAGGTGTCCTTGAGGGAGGTCTTGTGAGGGAATTATGTAAGAGTCAAATGCGAGATCTTGATAGTCTGTGTACTCATAGCTCCAATATCATTGGTGGCCGAGAGCTTTAACAGTTAGGTGTGGGTTGTTGATTTCATCTATGAGGTAGAGAATGCGAAGGGAAGGGAGGGCAATTAAGATTAAAATGATTGCAGGAAGAATTGTTCAGATTATTTCTACTTCTTGGGCGTCTATGGTATTTGTGTGTGTTAGCTTTGTTGTTATTATTAAAGAAATAATGTATAATACTAAAGCACTAATTAAGAAGACAATTATAATGGCGTGGTCATGAAAATGTAAGAGCTCTTCTATAATGGGAGATGCTGCGTCTTGAAATCCGAGTTGAGCGGGGTGTGCCATCATGAGGCCCATAGGGGCTAACCTATAACTTAGCTCTGACAGGGCTACATAATAAATTTACTAGGGTCTCATGAGAAAGAAGCATCTTGGCTATGTGATTGGCTTGAAACCAGTAGAAGGCGGTTCGATTCCTCCCTTTCTTGAGTTTGTTTGTACATATGTTGGTTCTTCGTAAGTGTGATAAGGGGGTGGGCAGCCGTGAAGTCATTCTAGGTTTGTGTTTGTTAGTTCTAGGGCGAAAACTTCTCGTTTAGCTGCGAATGCTTCTCAAATGATAAACATTATTATGATTACGGCTACTAGAGAAATTAGTGAGCCAATTGATGATAAAGTATTTCAGATGGTATATGCGTCAGGATAGTCGGAGTAACGGCGGGGCATTCCTGATAGCCCAAGGAAGTGTTGAGGGAAGAAGGTCAGATTAACCCCGGCAAATATGACACCAAATTGGACTTTTGTTCAAGTTTGATGAAGTGTATAGCCTGAAAATAGGGGAAATCAATGTACAAAGCCTCCTATGATTGCAAATACGGCACCTATGGATAATACATAGTGGAAATGAGCTACGACGTAATATGTGTCATGAAGAACAATGTCTAAGGATGAGTTGGCAAGTACAATGCCTGTTAGGCCTCCCACAGTAAATAGGAAAATGAAGCCCAGGGCCCAGAGTATGGCAGCATCTCATTTGATTATGCCCCCATGTAAAGTTGCGAGCCAGCTAAATACCTTTACACCTGTTGGAATTGCGATGATTATTGTGGCGGAAGTGAAATATGCTCGGGTATCGACATCCATTCCAACGGTAAATATGTGGTGGGCTCATACGATAAAGCCTAAGAAGCCGATAGATATTATGGCTCATACTATACCCATGTAGCCGAAAGGTTCTTTTTTTCCAGCATAATAGGTTACAATGTGTGAGATTATTCCAAAGCCAGGAAGAATCAAAATGTAGACTTCTGGGTGACCAAAGAACCAAAACAGATGTTGGTATAAAATTGGGTCCCCCCCACCTGCAGGATCGAAGAAAGATGTGTTTAAATTTCGGTCTGTTAGTAGTATTGTGATACCGGCGGCAAGGACGGGTAGTGATAGTAAAAGTAGAACTGCCGTGATTATTACTGATCATACGAATAGAGGGGTTTGGTATTGGGTTATGGAGGGTGGTTTTATGTTGATGCAGGTAGTAATAAAGTTAATGGCCCCAAGAATTGAGGAGACTCCCGCGAGGTGGAGGGAGAAGATGGTTAGATCTACAGAGGCCCCGGCATGGGCTAAGTTCCCGGCTAAGGGAGGGTAGACGGTTCACCCGGTGCCGGCCCCGGCTTCCACCCCCGAGGATGCAAGTAGCAGTAATAGAGAAGGAGGGAGAAGTCAAAAACTCATGTTGTTTATTCGTGGGAAGGCCATATCTGGCGCCCCAATTATTAGGGGGACTAGTCAATTTCCGAACCCGCCGATTATTACAGGCATTACTATAAAGAAAATTATGACAAAAGCATGGGCTGTTACAATGACGTTATAGATCTGATCATCGCCTAGCAGGGCGCCAGGTTGACTTAGTTCAGCCCGAATTAACAGGCTAAGTGCTGTACCAACTATTCCTGCTCAAGCTCCGAAGATTAAGTATAAGGTGCCGATATCTTTGTGGTTGGTTGAGAAGAATCAACGATTAATGGTCACAGGTAAGATGGCCGATAGTAGGTGGCAGGTTGTAGCCCTGTATAGGTGGGTGCCAGTCCCACTCTTATCACAATAGCTTCGTGGTGATTCACGCTAGAGTGCAAATCTAGAGAAGCACACCAAAGGTGTGCCGGAGCTTCTTTTTTTAGAAGAAGCTCAGATTGAAGCCCGCTGGATGGGGCGTTTAGCTGTTAACTAGAAATTTACGGGATCGAGGCCCGTCTGTCTGGGAGGTTTTAGCTTAATTAAAGTGCCTGAGTTGCAATCAGGAGATGTAAGTTAAAGTTTTACATGCCTTCAGGGGCTAGGAGGGTTGAACTCTTATTTAGGGCTTTGAAGGCCCTTGGTTTTGTTAACCTAAGCCTCTTAAAGTATCATTGGGGTTAGGGGTAAGAGGAGTAAGGATGGTAGTAAGAGGGTTGAGATTGTGGTTGTACTTAGTTTAGGTTGGAATCGTCATTTGTGTGTTGTTTGTGTGGTGGTTGGGAACACTGTGAGGGTTGTGATGTAAGATAGTCGTAAGTAAAAGAATAGGCTTAATAGAGCGGAGAGGGCAAGTAGGGCTGCGGTCATTGATAGGTTGTGGGTTGTTAATTCTTGTAAAATTAACCATTTTGGGATAAAGCCTGTTAGCGGGGGGAGCCCTCCTAGAGATATTAGTAGTAAAAATATAAGTGCTATGGTTGAGGGGGAAATTGTTCAAGAGGTGGTTAAATCTTTAATGTTTTTTGCTGTGATGAAGATAAGGATTATAAAGGCAGTAGTTGTTATTATGAGGTATAAAAATAGGTTGAGGAGTATTAAGTTTGAGCTTAGTGTGAGAATTGTAGCTATTCAACCTAGGTGGGCAATTGATGAGAATGCTATGATTTTTCGTGTCTGTGTTTGGTTTATGCCTCCCCACCCTCCGGTCAAGGTTGACAGTAGCCCTATAATTAGAAGTGTATTTGGGTGGATAGCGGGGGCGGCTATATAAAGTAGGGCGAGGGGGGCGAGTTTTTGTCAAGTTGTAATGATTAGTGCTGTTTTTAGTGTTGTGCCTTGTAGGACTTCTGGTAGTCAGAAATGCAGGGGGGCTAGGCCTAGTTTTATGGCTAGAGCTATTGTTATTATGATGCAGGCAGGTTGGTTTGTGAGTTGTGAAATGTCTCAGGTGCTGGTGGATCAGGCATTGATTGTGCTGGCGAATAGGAGTGTGGCTGAGGCAGCAGCTTGGGTAAGGAAATATTTTGTAGCGGCTTCAGTTGCACGGGGATGGTGTTGTTTGGCGATAAGGGGAATAATGGCTAGGGTATTTAGTTCTAATCCGATTCAGGCAAGGAGTCAGTGTGTGCTTGATAGGGTAATGATGGAGCCGGTTGCTACGCTTGAGAGAATCAGTGAAGATATGATTGGGTTCATTAGTATAGGAAGGATTTTAACCAACATTTTCGGGGTATGGGCCCGAAAGCTTAATTAGCTGACTTTACTAGAAAATAGTATAATGAAGTACATAAGATTTTGAGTCTTTTGGTGCAGGTTCGTGTCCTGTTTTTCTAGTGCTTCGAGAAGAAGGAAATAAGGGGATTTTAACCCCTGTGTTTTACTCTATCAAAGTAATCCTTGGGGATTCGGGCATATTTCCTGGTTTATTGTGGGGGGAGTCCTGATAATATTGTTGGGAAAGAGGCATGCCACATTAATAGAGCGAGGGTTAGGGGTAAGAAATTTTTTCATAAGAGGTGTATAAGTTGGTCGTAACGAAAACGAGGGTATGAGGCGCGAGTTCATAAGAATATGATTGTCAGGATAGTTGTTTTTAATATTAGGTTTATTGTGAACACGTCTGGGGGTAGGGAGGTTCCTGGGTTTAGGAAAAGGATGCAGGTTAGGGTATTTATTAGTATGATGTTTGCATATTCAGCTAGGAAAAATAGGGCGAATGGGCCAGCGGCATACTCTACATTAAAGCCAGAGACAAGCTCTGATTCTCCTTCTGTTAAATCAAAGGGGGCCCGGTTTGTTTCTGCTAGTGTTGAGATAAACCATATTATGGCAAGAGGTCATGATGAAATTAGTAGTCATTGGTGTTCTTGTGTAATTGAGAGTATTTGTAGAGTGAAGCCCCCTGTAAGGATAATAATGGTTAGTAAAATAATTCCCAGGGTGACCTCGTATGAGATTGTTTGTGCTACCGCACGTAGGGCGCCAATTAATGGGTATTTTGAGTTGGATGCCCACCCTGATCATAGAATAGAATATACTGCTATGCTTGAGAGGGCTAGTATGAAGAGAAGGCCTAGGTTTATGTCTGCTAAGGTGGCCGGTATTGGGAGGGGGGTTCAAATTATAAGGGCTAGAAATAGGGCTAAGGTCGGGGTTATGATGAAGAGGGCAGGAGAGGAAGAGGAGGGGCGTAAGGGTTCTTTAATAAACAGTTTAATGCCGTCTGCAAATGGTTGTAATAGCCCATAAGGGCCAATGATGTTAGGGCCTTTTCGTAGTTGTATATAACCGAGCACTTTTCGTTCCAGTAGTGTAAGGAAGGCAACAGCTAGTAAGATGGGAATAATATATAATAGGGGATTAATGATATATAAGAGTAATGCATTCATGTATTAGGGAGATGATTTGAACATCTAGTAGAAAGATCTTAGGTCTTTTGCATTCACCTGGCTCTGCCACCCTAATAATTACCCCTTGTCTGGGGGTGTTCTAGGTGCTTTGTTTAGCTTGAGTTTTGTTCAGCTAGTTTTAAGGACGTGTTTATAATATTGGTCCTCTCTTCTTTGTCCTTTCGTACTGAAGAAGTAAGCGTCATAGATAGAAACCGACCTGGATTGCTCCGGTCTGAACTCAGATCACGTAGGACTGTTAATCGTTGAACAAACGAACCTTTAATAGCGGCTACACCATTTGGGTGTCCTGATCCAACATCGAGGTCGTAAACCTTCTTGTCGATAGGGACTCTTGAAGAAGATAGCGCTGTTATCCCTGGGGTAACTTGGTTCGTTGGTCAGTATGACTGGGTCGGCTTTGTACTTTGGCTTGTTAGCCTTGGTGAGAAGTGGTGGTTCTGTGCTCGGAAGTTTTGTTTTGTTCCGAAGTCGCCCCAACTTAAAACTATGGGCTAGGGGCATTAGTGGTGCTTATTAGCGGTCGTTTTAAGCTCCACAGGGTCTTCTCGTCTTATGTGTTTATCCCAGCTTTTGTACTGGGAGATCAGTTTCACTGATTAGCTATAAGAGACAGGTTTGTCCTCATTTAGCCGTTCATACTAGTCTTTATTTAGAAGACAAGTGATTACGCTACCTTTGCACGGTTAGGATACCGCGGCCGTTTAAAAGTTTCACTGGGCAGGCAGGACCTTTAATACTTGTTTAGCTAAAGGCTATGTTTTTGGTAAACAGTTGGGACAAGGTTTTGCTGAATTCCTTTTACAGCTTTTAATCTATCTTTTTAGCACACCGGTGTCGGGTTGACAGTTTTTGTAACAGTTTTGGCTGTTTAATTGTTGTTCCTGTTTTGGTCTGTTAATGTCCAGTAGGTTTTCTATTTCTGGGTCAAGGGGGTGCTTAAGAGAAGGGCTTCTTGTTACTAGTTCTAGCATTAGTTTGTCTATAATAATAGTGTGGCTCGGTAGGTTTTTAGGAGGTGGCAGACACAGGGGGGATTTATTGTCTTTGTGCTGTGACGCTGTGTTTACTGGTGGCTGCTTTAGGGCCTACTGGGCGTAGGTTATGTTGCTTTCTCTCTAAGTCAGGTTGTATCCTATTTCAATGGGGCTGTACCCCCATTGAATACCTTTTAGGTTAAAATGCGTGCTATTGTTTGCTGGAAGTAACCTAAAGTTGAACTAAAATTCATTTATTGAGCAACCAGCTATCACCAAGTTCGTTTGGCTTTTCACCGCTACTACTAGATCTTCCCACTCTTTTGCCACAGAGATGGGTGCACTCTTACAGTTGTCTTGTAGTAGCTCACTTGGTTTCGGGGGTACAGGCTGAAGTTCTCTTTGTCTGTTTTATTCTGGCTGGACCATGATGCAAGAGGTACAAGGGTTTATCTTTGCTTTGTTTTGCTTGTGTGTTTCATTATTCTTTCAGGGTTCCCTTGCGGTACTTTTTCTGTTGCGCCGTTTTGGTTAGGTTCTATCACATATACTAGTTTTGTCGAATGATTTATTTTGTTAATGAGAGGATTTGTTTATGTGATTGGGCTAGTTGTTTGGCTCAAAAAGGTTAGGATCTCACTAACATTTTTCAATTGTAAGTTGAATGCTTTGTTTTAAGCTACTGGTTGTTGTTCCAAGCACGCCTTCCGGTGCGCTTACCTTGTTACGACTTGCCTCATCTATATTGTTAGTATTTTTATATGTTAAGTTTATTTTTGGACGATGAGAGTGACGGGCGGTGTGTGCGCGCTCCAGAGCAAATTTAAGATAAAGACTCTTATTTAGCTTACTTCTAAATCCTCCTTTGGGTGTGTGTTTCATTACACCTTTCGTATTTTTCTGTGGCAGAAAATGTAGCCCATCTCTTCCATTCTATCTGCTACACCTTGACCTGACGTGTTAGTTGTAAACTTTTTTGCCTACTTTGTTTCTTTCACAGGGTAAGCTGACGACGGCGGTATATAGGCTGAGTTGCAAAGAATGGTGGGGTAAAGCGTGGGGTATCGATTATAGGACAGGCTCCTCTAGGATGATGTGGAGCACCGCCAAGTCCTTTGAGTTTCGAGCTTTTCGCTTGTAGTTCTCTGGCGAATGGTTTTGTGTGTTTAACCATCTATGTTTAGGGCTAGGCATAGTAGGGTATCTAATCCTAGTTTGTTTCCTAGCTTTAGTGAGGTTGAATAGTCTTTTATTTGAAGGCATTTTATTGGTGGAGTTCTTGTGCCAATATATTTTACAGTCTTGGCTTGGTTTTCCTTCAATTTTTTTGACATTATTCTGGTCACGCTTTACGCCGAGGGTCATTGTTTTTGGCCTTTCGTATAACCGCGGTGGCTGGCACGAAATTTACCGGCCAAACTTAATCATAGCTAAGTCAAGCTTTCGCTTATTTCTTAATGTTATTCACTGCTGAGTACCCGTGTGGGTGTGGCGTAGCAAGGTGTTGTGGGCTTCGGTTTGTTAGAGATCCTGATACCTGCTCCACTTGGCTATTCGGGGTTGTGTGGGCATTCTCACTGGGGTGTGGAGGCTTGCATGTGTAATTTTGATTAAAAACAATGGCAAGTTTAGGACCAAAACTTTGTGTTTTTGGGGAAATTTGACTCACCCATCTCAGCATCTTCAGTGCTTCGCTTTAAAAATTTTAAGCTACAATAACATAAAATTTTTGTATAAAAGATAAAAAAAATGTATATATAATCATGTTGTAAATATGCATTACGGCACTGATATTAGTATCCACGACTGCATTTACAATCTGTAGAATGCATGAACTGGTCGTGGACAACCGGTAGTTTTAGTTTGGTCAGATCCTGTTTTAGGGGTTTGGCAGGAGTAAATCTGACTAAGTGAGAAATTACCGGTAAGGGGGGTAGGGGGGTTTGCCATAAAAATTAAGTTGTATTTATTTACGTGTATCAAGCTGAACGTCCGCACCTACACCTACACCGACACCTGCGTTGTGGGTGCGCCTGCACCTGTGTACATGTCTGCGTCTGTGAACGCGCCCG
>NW_027101634.1:0-17150 GCF_035046505.1 Tiliqua scincoides
TGTTCTGGGTCGATCATTCATAATTTATCAGACGAACAGGACATCCGAAAGATAGGAGGCATTAACAAAGCAATACCCGTTACCACCTCCTGCCTAACCATCGGCAGCCTTGCCCTAATAGGAACCCCCTTTCTATCCGGCTTTTTCTCAAAAGACACCATCATCGAAACAATAAATACCTCCTACCTTAACGCCTGAGCCCTAATACTAACTCTCACAGCAACGGCCCTAACGGCCGCCTACAGCCTACGACTAATCTTCTACGTACAAATAAACACCTCCCGAGGGAACACTCTTGTCATCATTTCCGAAAACAATAAAACCCTAACCAACCCCCTTGTTCGCCTCGCAACAGGAAGCATTTTAACTGGCTTACTCCTTATCTCCTCTGTTCTTCCAATCAAAACAACAGCATTAACCATATCAACAAACATAAAACTGTCCGCATTACTCGTAACAATCTTAGGCCTTTTATATGCTTTAGAACTAGCCACCCAAACAACAACACTCTTGACTCCAAAACATAATAAGTTAAACAACTTCTCAAACCAACTAGGATTCTTCAACATAATCATTCACCGAACCCACCCAAACATTTCACTCATACAAGGACAAAACCTTGCCTCACACCTAAACGACCAACTATGGTATGAAAAAATTGGTCCAAAAATACTAACAATAACCAACACCCCCATGGTCAACAGCATTTCTACTGCCAACAAAGGTCTTATTAAAGCCTACTTAATCATATTTGTCCTATTTATGACCTCGGTGCTCATTTTTATTTTAATCTAATTACCCGCAAAGCCCCCCGCGCCAACCCACGTGACAGCTCTAACGCAACAAATAAAGCCAGCAATAAGCCTCACCCGGAAATTAATAAACAGCCACCCCCCCATGAATATAACAAAGACACCCCACTAAAGTCCGCACGAACAAAATGTAACCCTACACAATCAACCCCAACAACTCCAAACCCCTCCACCACCCACCCCCCACCAAATACCACAAACAACACCGTCACCAAAACAAAATACCCCCCAACATACAACCCAACAGACCAGCTCCCCCATGTCTCAGGGTAGGGCTCAGCCGCCAACGCTACAGAATAAGCAAATACCACCAACATTCCCCCTAAATAAATCAAAAATAAGACCAAAGAAACAAAAGAACTACCCAATCAAACCAACACACCACACCCAACGGCAGCAGCAACCACCAACCCAACCGCACCATAAAGCGGGGATGGGTTTGAGGCAACAGCCACCAACCCCCCCAATAAACAAAAAGATAATAAAAAAATAAAATAAACCATAATTTTTGCCTGGACTTTAACCAAGACCTGCGGCACGAAAAACCACTGTTGTATTCAACTACAAAAACTAATGACCCACAACCTACGAAAAACTCACCCAATCCTAAAGATTGTAAACAACACATTCATTGACCTCCCCACCCCATCAAATATCTCAGCATGATGAAATTTTGGCTCACTACTTGGATTTTGTCTAATCGCACAAGTCCTAACTGGCCTATTCCTTGCTATACACTACACAGCAGACATCTCTTCAGCATTTTCATCAATCGCACACATTTGTCGAGACGTACAATACGGGTGGCTAATCCGAAACCTGCACGCCAATGGGGCCTCCATATTCTTTATTTGCATTTACCTCCATATCGGACGGGGCTTATACTACGGCTCTTACATATACAAAGAAACCTGAAACATTGGGGTCGTTCTTCTTCTCCTTGTAATGGCAACAGCCTTTGTGGGCTACGTACTTCCATGGGGCCAGATATCTTTTTGAGGGGCCACCGTCATTACTAACCTTCTTTCAGCAATTCCCTATATCGGAACAACCTTGGTAGAATGAATCTGGGGAGGGTTCTCAGTAGACAACGCAACACTCACCCGATTCTTTTCATTCCATTTTATTCTGCCATTTATTATCATGGGAACCTCTATACTTCACCTCCTTTTCCTCCACGAAACAGGATCAAATAACCCCACAGGCCTAAACTCCAACACAGACAAAATCCCATTTCACCCTTATTACACCTATAAAGACCTTTTAGGCCTAACATTATTAATCTTCGTTCTCCTCCTACTAGCCCTCTTCTCCCCAAACTTACTAGGAGACCCAGAAAACTTTACCCCTGCAAACCCCTTAGTCACGCCACCACACATTAAACCCGAGTGATACTTCCTCTTTGCCTACGCTATCCTACGCTCAATCCCAAATAAATTAGGAGGCGTTCTTGCCTTATTATTTTCAATCCTAATCCTAATCTTCGTACCCATACTCCATACATCAAAGCAACGAGGAAACACCTTCCGGCCCCTATCCCAAGGGGTCTTTTGACTCCTTATATCAAATATCATTATCCTCACGTGAATCGGAGGACAGCCCGTAGAGGACCCCTTCATCATCATCGGACAAATTGCCTCAATACTCTACTTTGCTATTTTCCTCCTCCTCATACCAATTACAGCCAAACTAGAAGATAAAATACTCAAATGATAGCCCCACTCTAAGCCTTAGTAGCTTAATAGACAAAGCATTGGTCTTGTAAGCCAAAGATGGGAACTAAGACCCCCTAAGGCATCAGAGAGAGGGGACTCAAACCCCCACCGCTAGTCCCCAAAACTAGCATTCTAACTTTAAACTACCCCCTGGCGGCTTTTTTGCCCTCTACCTCAATTCACCCGTATCTGGCCGCCCCTGGCGGCTTTTTTGTCCTCTACCTCAATTCACCCGTATCTGGCCGCCCCTGGCGGCTTTTTTGTCCTCTACCTCAATTCACCCGTATCTGGCCGCCCCTGGCGGCTTTTTTGTCCTCTACCTCAATTCACCCGTATCTGGCCGCCCCTGGCGGCTTTTTTGTCCTCTACCTCAATTCACCCGTATCTGGCCGCCCCTGGCGGCTTTTTTGTCCTCTACCTCAATTCACCCGTATCTGGCCGCCCCTGGCGGCTTTTTATTGCTTTGCTGGTGATCTTACACATACTATGTATAATCGGACATTCACCTCTTGTCCTCATGCATATCATATCCGGTTAATCAGTCAATGATCAATCACAAACTAAGAATAATCGAACAATTAATTTTCAACCTCATGCATATCACAAAAGACTTCAAATTAAGGTTCTAAGACATACTATGTATAATCGGACATTTACCTCTTGTCCACACGCATATCACAACAGACAGATTATTAATGATTTCATACTTACAACACATCTCGAATATTTTCCTCTTTCACACATGCAGATCATAGAAGATTAGATTAGAATGATCTAGCACATATTATGTATAATTGGACATTTGCCCTCTTCGCCTCACGCATATCATGAGGACACTACCCTCTCCCAACCATGCCCATTAGATGCCATCACCCTTCTCCCCTGCTGCTCTCTTGCTCGACAGTTATCTATTATATTCTGCCATCTCCGAGAAACCAGCAATCCCTTAATGACGTGTACTCCCGTTACTAGCCCCGTGGGACACACGGAGTACGTTGGCTATTTCTCACTTTTTCCAAGGCCTCTGGTTCCTACCTCAGGGGCGGTCAAAGGATTCCCAACACTTTCTCACTTTTAACGATGCTTCTGGTTGGTGCATAATGTACACTTTGCCGAGAAATCATAGCATCCCGACCCCCAATGCATCTGGCCTTTTTTATTTTTTTTGGGGGAGTGGATCTCAGAGCCGCTTGCTAAAGTGGTCGCCTACAATTTGCCGTCCGATCTGGACCTACGGTGCACGTGATAAACGTTCCCACGTATAGAGCACGCGATTTCGTTTAATGCTTGAATGACATAAAATTAGTAACAAACGTGTTAAAACGTACGAAAAAGCACCTGTGAACACATGCGACGCAGGTGAAAATACAAGTGCAAATGTGTGCGCAGACGTGGACGTGGGCACGCGGGCGCGCCTGCAGCGCACGTATGTTTGCAAGCGCAAACGTGCGCAGACGTGGACGTGAGCACGCGGGCGCGCCTGCAGCGCACGTGCGTTTGCGAGTGCAGGCATGTGCGCGGGCGCGTTCACAGACGCAGACATGTACACAGGTGCAGGCGCACCCACAACGCAGGTGTCGGTGTAGGTGTAGGTGCGGACGTTCAGCTTGATACACGTAAATAAATACAACTTAATTTTTATGGCAAACCCCCCTACCCCCCTTACCGGTAATTTCTCACTTAGTCAGATTTACTCCTGCCAAACCCCTAAAACAGGATCTGACCAAACTAAAACTACCGGTTGTCCACGACCAGTTCATGCATTCTACAGATTGTAAATGCAGTCGTGGATACTAATATCAGTGCCGTAATGCATATTTACAACATGATTATATATACATTTTTTTTATCTTTTATACAAAAATTTTATGTTATTGTAGCTTAAAATTTTTAAAGCGAAGCACTGAAGATGCTGAGATGGGTGAGTCAAATTTCCCCAAAAACACAAAGTTTTGGTCCTAAACTTGCCATTGTTTTTAATCAAAATTACACATGCAAGCCTCCACACCCCAGTGAGAATGCCCACACAACCCCGAATAGCCAAGTGGAGCAGGTATCAGGATCTCTAACAAACCGAAGCCCACAACACCTTGCTACGCCACACCCACACGGGTACTCAGCAGTGAATAACATTAAGAAATAAGCGAAAGCTTGACTTAGCTATGATTAAGTTTGGCCGGTAAATTTCGTGCCAGCCACCGCGGTTATACGAAAGGCCAAAAACAATGACCCTCGGCGTAAAGCGTGACCAGAATAATGTCAAAAAAATTGAAGGAAAACCAAGCCAAGACTGTAAAATATATTGGCACAAGAACTCCACCAATAAAATGCCTTCAAATAAAAGACTATTCAACCTCACTAAAGCTAGGAAACAAACTAGGATTAGATACCCTACTATGCCTAGCCCTAAACATAGATGGTTAAACACACAAAACCATTCGCCAGAGAACTACAAGCGAAAAGCTCGAAACTCAAAGGACTTGGCGGTGCTCCACATCATCCTAGAGGAGCCTGTCCTATAATCGATACCCCACGCTTTACCCCACCATTCTTTGCAACTCAGCCTATATACCGCCGTCGTCAGCTTACCCTGTGAAAGAAACAAAGTAGGCAAAAAAGTTTACAACTAACACGTCAGGTCAAGGTGTAGCAGATAGAATGGAAGAGATGGGCTACATTTTCTGCCACAGAAAAATACGAAAGGTGTAATGAAACACACACCCAAAGGAGGATTTAGAAGTAAGCTAAATAAGAGTCTTTATCTTAAATTTGCTCTGGAGCGCGCACACACCGCCCGTCACTCTCATCGTCCAAAAATAAACTTAACATATAAAAATACTAACAATATAGATGAGGCAAGTCGTAACAAGGTAAGCGCACCGGAAGGCGTGCTTGGAACAACAACCAGTAGCTTAAAACAAAGCATTCAACTTACAATTGAAAAATGTTAGTGAGATCCTAACCTTTTTGAGCCAAACAACTAGCCCAATCACATAAACAAATCCTCTCATTAACAAAATAAATCATTCGACAAAACTAGTATATGTGATAGAACCTAACCAAAACGGCGCAACAGAAAAAGTACCGCAAGGGAACCCTGAAAGAATAATGAAACACACAAGCAAAACAAAGCAAAGATAAACCCTTGTACCTCTTGCATCATGGTCCAGCCAGAATAAAACAGACAAAGAGAACTTCAGCCTGTACCCCCGAAACCAAGTGAGCTACTACAAGACAACTGTAAGAGTGCACCCATCTCTGTGGCAAAAGAGTGGGAAGATCTAGTAGTAGCGGTGAAAAGCCAAACGAACTTGGTGATAGCTGGTTGCTCAATAAATGAATTTTAGTTCAACTTTAGGTTACTTCCAGCAAACAATAGCACGCATTTTAACCTAAAAGGTATTCAATGGGGGTACAGCCCCATTGAAATAGGATACAACCTGACTTAGAGAGAAAGCAACATAACCTACGCCCAGTAGGCCCTAAAGCAGCCACCAGTAAACACAGCGTCACAGCACAAAGACAATAAATCCCCCCTGTGTCTGCCACCTCCTAAAAACCTACCGAGCCACACTATTATTATAGACAAACTAATGCTAGAACTAGTAACAAGAAGCCCTTCTCTTAAGCACCCCCTTGACCCAGAAATAGAAAACCTACTGGACATTAACAGACCAAAACAGGAACAACAATTAAACAGCCAAAACTGTTACAAAAACTGTCAACCCGACACCGGTGTGCTAAAAAGATAGATTAAAAGCTGTAAAAGGAATTCAGCAAAACCTTGTCCCAACTGTTTACCAAAAACATAGCCTTTAGCTAAACAAGTATTAAAGGTCCTGCCTGCCCAGTGAAACTTTTAAACGGCCGCGGTATCCTAACCGTGCAAAGGTAGCGTAATCACTTGTCTTCTAAATAAAGACTAGTATGAACGGCTAAATGAGGACAAACCTGTCTCTTATAGCTAATCAGTGAAACTGATCTCCCAGTACAAAAGCTGGGATAAACACATAAGACGAGAAGACCCTGTGGAGCTTAAAACGACCGCTAATAAGCACCACTAATGCCCCTAGCCCATAGTTTTAAGTTGGGGCGACTTCGGAACAAAACAAAACTTCCGAGCACAGAACCACCACTTCTCACCAAGGCTAACAAGCCAAAGTACAAAGCCGACCCAGTCATACTGACCAACGAACCAAGTTACCCCAGGGATAACAGCGCTATCTTCTTCAAGAGTCCCTATCGACAAGAAGGTTTACGACCTCGATGTTGGATCAGGACACCCAAATGGTGTAGCCGCTATTAAAGGTTCGTTTGTTCAACGATTAACAGTCCTACGTGATCTGAGTTCAGACCGGAGCAATCCAGGTCGGTTTCTATCTATGACGCTTACTTCTTCAGTACGAAAGGACAAAGAAGAGAGACCAATATTATAAACACGTCCTTAAAACTAGCTGAACAAAACTCAAGCTAAACAAAGCACCTAGAACACCCCCAGACAAGGGGTAATTATTAGGGTGGCAGAGCCAGGTGAATGCAAAAGACCTAAGATCTTTCTACTAGATGTTCAAATCATCTCCCTAATACATGAATGCATTACTCTTATATATCATTAATCCCCTATTATATATTATTCCCATCTTACTAGCTGTTGCCTTCCTTACACTACTGGAACGAAAAGTGCTCGGTTATATACAACTACGAAAAGGCCCTAACATCATTGGCCCTTATGGGCTATTACAACCATTTGCAGACGGCATTAAACTGTTTATTAAAGAACCCTTACGCCCCTCCTCTTCCTCTCCTGCCCTCTTCATCATAACCCCGACCTTAGCCCTATTTCTAGCCCTTATAATTTGAACCCCCCTCCCAATACCGGCCACCTTAGCAGACATAAACCTAGGCCTTCTCTTCATACTAGCCCTCTCAAGCATAGCAGTATATTCTATTCTATGATCAGGGTGGGCATCCAACTCAAAATACCCATTAATTGGCGCCCTACGTGCGGTAGCACAAACAATCTCATACGAGGTCACCCTGGGAATTATTTTACTAACCATTATTATCCTTACAGGGGGCTTCACTCTACAAATACTCTCAATTACACAAGAACACCAATGACTACTAATTTCATCATGACCTCTTGCCATAATATGGTTTATCTCAACACTAGCAGAAACAAACCGGGCCCCCTTTGATTTAACAGAAGGAGAATCAGAGCTTGTCTCTGGCTTTAATGTAGAGTATGCCGCTGGCCCATTCGCCCTATTTTTCCTAGCTGAATATGCAAACATCATACTAATAAATACCCTAACCTGCATCCTTTTCCTAAACCCAGGAACCTCCCTACCCCCAGACGTGTTCACAATAAACCTAATATTAAAAACAACTATCCTGACAATCATATTCTTATGAACTCGCGCCTCATACCCTCGTTTTCGTTACGACCAACTTATACACCTCTTATGAAAAAATTTCTTACCCCTAACCCTCGCTCTATTAATGTGGCATGCCTCTTTCCCAACAATATTATCAGGACTCCCCCCACAATAAACCAGGAAATATGCCCGAATCCCCAAGGATTACTTTGATAGAGTAAAACACAGGGGTTAAAATCCCCTTATTTCCTTCTTCTCGAAGCACTAGAAAAACAGGACACGAACCTGCACCAAAAGACTCAAAATCTTATGTACTTCATTATACTATTTTCTAGTAAAGTCAGCTAATTAAGCTTTCGGGCCCATACCCCGAAAATGTTGGTTAAAATCCTTCCTATACTAATGAACCCAATCATATCTTCACTGATTCTCTCAAGCGTAGCAACCGGCTCCATCATTACCCTATCAAGCACACACTGACTCCTTGCCTGAATCGGATTAGAACTAAATACCCTAGCCATTATTCCCCTTATCGCCAAACAACACCATCCCCGTGCAACTGAAGCCGCTACAAAATATTTCCTTACCCAAGCTGCTGCCTCAGCCACACTCCTATTCGCCAGCACAATCAATGCCTGATCCACCAGCACCTGAGACATTTCACAACTCACAAACCAACCTGCCTGCATCATAATAACAATAGCTCTAGCCATAAAACTAGGCCTAGCCCCCCTGCATTTCTGACTACCAGAAGTCCTACAAGGCACAACACTAAAAACAGCACTAATCATTACAACTTGACAAAAACTCGCCCCCCTCGCCCTACTTTATATAGCCGCCCCCGCTATCCACCCAAATACACTTCTAATTATAGGGCTACTGTCAACCTTGACCGGAGGGTGGGGAGGCATAAACCAAACACAGACACGAAAAATCATAGCATTCTCATCAATTGCCCACCTAGGTTGAATAGCTACAATTCTCACACTAAGCTCAAACTTAATACTCCTCAACCTATTTTTATACCTCATAATAACAACTACTGCCTTTATAATCCTTATCTTCATCACAGCAAAAAACATTAAAGATTTAACCACCTCTTGAACAATTTCCCCCTCAACCATAGCACTTATATTTTTACTACTAATATCTCTAGGAGGGCTCCCCCCGCTAACAGGCTTTATCCCAAAATGGTTAATTTTACAAGAATTAACAACCCACAACCTATCAATGACCGCAGCCCTACTTGCCCTCTCCGCTCTATTAAGCCTATTCTTTTACTTACGACTATCTTACATCACAACCCTCACAGTGTTCCCAACCACCACACAAACAACACACAAATGACGATTCCAACCTAAACTAAGTACAACCACAATCTCAACCCTCTTACTACCATCCTTACTCCTCTTACCCCTAACCCCAATGATACTTTAAGAGGCTTAGGTTAACAAAACCAAGGGCCTTCAAAGCCCTAAATAAGAGTTCAACCCTCCTAGCCCCTGAAGGCATGTAAAACTTTAACTTACATCTCCTGATTGCAACTCAGGCACTTTAATTAAGCTAAAACCTCCCAGACAGACGGGCCTCGATCCCGTAAATTTCTAGTTAACAGCTAAACGCCCCATCCAGCGGGCTTCAATCTGAGCTTCTTCTAAAAAAAGAAGCTCCGGCACACCTTTGGTGTGCTTCTCTAGATTTGCACTCTAGCGTGAATCACCACGAAGCTATTGTGATAAGAGTGGGACTGGCACCCACCTATACAGGGCTACAACCTGCCACCTACTATCGGCCATCTTACCTGTGACCATTAATCGTTGATTCTTCTCAACCAACCACAAAGATATCGGCACCTTATACTTAATCTTCGGAGCTTGAGCAGGAATAGTTGGTACAGCACTTAGCCTGTTAATTCGGGCTGAACTAAGTCAACCTGGCGCCCTGCTAGGCGATGATCAGATCTATAACGTCATTGTAACAGCCCATGCTTTTGTCATAATTTTCTTTATAGTAATGCCTGTAATAATCGGCGGGTTCGGAAATTGACTAGTCCCCCTAATAATTGGGGCGCCAGATATGGCCTTCCCACGAATAAACAACATGAGTTTTTGACTTCTCCCTCCTTCTCTATTACTGCTACTTGCATCCTCGGGGGTGGAAGCCGGGGCCGGCACCGGGTGAACCGTCTACCCTCCCTTAGCCGGGAACTTAGCCCATGCCGGGGCCTCTGTAGATCTAACCATCTTCTCCCTCCACCTCGCGGGAGTCTCCTCAATTCTTGGGGCCATTAACTTTATTACTACCTGCATCAACATAAAACCACCCTCCATAACCCAATACCAAACCCCTCTATTCGTATGATCAGTAATAATCACGGCAGTTCTACTTTTACTATCACTACCCGTCCTTGCCGCCGGTATCACAATACTACTAACAGACCGAAATTTAAACACATCTTTCTTCGATCCTGCAGGTGGGGGGGACCCAATTTTATACCAACATCTGTTTTGGTTCTTTGGTCACCCAGAAGTCTACATTTTGATTCTTCCTGGCTTTGGAATAATCTCACACATTGTAACCTATTATGCTGGAAAAAAAGAACCTTTCGGCTACATGGGTATAGTATGAGCCATAATATCTATCGGCTTCTTAGGCTTTATCGTATGAGCCCACCACATATTTACCGTTGGAATGGATGTCGATACCCGAGCATATTTCACTTCCGCCACAATAATCATCGCAATTCCAACAGGTGTAAAGGTATTTAGCTGGCTCGCAACTTTACATGGGGGCATAATCAAATGAGATGCTGCCATACTCTGGGCCCTGGGCTTCATTTTCCTATTTACTGTGGGAGGCCTAACAGGCATTGTACTTGCCAACTCATCCTTAGACATTGTTCTTCATGACACATATTACGTCGTAGCTCATTTCCACTATGTATTATCCATAGGTGCCGTATTTGCAATCATAGGAGGCTTTGTACATTGATTTCCCCTATTTTCAGGCTATACACTTCATCAAACTTGAACAAAAGTCCAATTTGGTGTCATATTTGCCGGGGTTAATCTGACCTTCTTCCCTCAACACTTCCTTGGGCTATCAGGAATGCCCCGCCGTTACTCCGACTATCCTGACGCATATACCATCTGAAATACTTTATCATCAATTGGCTCACTAATTTCTCTAGTAGCCGTAATCATAATAATGTTTATCATTTGAGAAGCATTCGCAGCTAAACGAGAAGTTTTCGCCCTAGAACTAACAAACACAAACCTAGAATGACTTCACGGCTGCCCACCCCCTTATCACACTTACGAAGAACCAACATATGTACAAACAAACTCAAGAAAGGGAGGAATCGAACCGCCTTCTACTGGTTTCAAGCCAATCACATAGCCAAGATGCTTCTTTCTCATGAGACCCTAGTAAATTTATTATGTAGCCCTGTCAGAGCTAAGTTATAGGTTAGCCCCTATGGGCCTCATGATGGCACACCCCGCTCAACTCGGATTTCAAGACGCAGCATCTCCCATTATAGAAGAGCTCTTACATTTTCATGACCACGCCATTATAATTGTCTTCTTAATTAGTGCTTTAGTATTATACATTATTTCTTTAATAATAACAACAAAGCTAACACACACAAATACCATAGACGCCCAAGAAGTAGAAATAATCTGAACAATTCTTCCTGCAATCATTTTAATCTTAATTGCCCTCCCTTCCCTTCGCATTCTCTACCTCATAGATGAAATCAACAACCCACACCTAACTGTTAAAGCTCTCGGCCACCAATGATATTGGAGCTATGAGTACACAGACTATCAAGATCTCGCATTTGACTCTTACATAATTCCCTCACAAGACCTCCCTCAAGGACACCTCCGTCTATTAGAAGTAGATCACCGAATAGTAGTTCCAATAGAATCCCCAATTCGCATACTAATCTCCGCAGAAGATGTCCTGCACTCATGGGCCGTACCCGCCCTCGGCATTAAAACAGATGCCATTCCCGGACGACTAAATCAAACAACCTTTATCACTTCTCACCCAGGCTTGTTCTATGGACAATGCTCAGAAATCTGCGGATCTAACCACAGCTTCATGCCCATTGTAGTAGAAGCAATTCCACTAAAACACTTTGAAGACTGAACCACAACAATACTCACTGCATCACTAAGAAGCTTTTATCAGCGTTAGCCTTTTAAGCTAAAGAAGGAGACAACACCTGCCCCCTTAGTGATATGCCTCAATTAAACCCTGCCCCCTGATTAATAATCCTCCTACTTTCATGAACAATCTTATTAACAATTCTCCAAACCAAAACTTTAATAATAACCTCTCAAAATCTCCCAATCCAAAACACCCCCACACCTAAAGCCTCACCTTGAAACTGACCATGAATTTAAGCTTCTTCGACCAATTTTTAAGCCCACAACTCCTTGGAATCCCCCTTATCACCCTAGCAATAATCCTGCCACCAACCCTAATTTTTACAAAAACAAGCCGACTTATCTTAAATCGGCTAGAAACGGTACAAACATGAGCAATCTTTATATTTGTAAAACAACTTATATTACCCCTAAACAAACCAGGCCACAAATGAGCCGCACTCTTAACCTCACTTATATTATTCCTTCTCCTATTCAATTTGCTAGGACTTTTCCCTTATACATTCACCCCAACTACCCAGCTATCAATAAATATGGGTTTAGCAGTACCCTTATGACTAGCAACTGTATTAATTGGCTTACGCAATCAACCAACCCTTTCATTAGGCCACCTTCTACCAGAAGGCACCCCAACCCCTCTCGTACCTGTTCTCATTATTATCGAAACAATTAGCCTACTCATTCGCCCTCTTGCACTAGGCGTTCGACTAACAGCCAACTTAACAGCAGGTCACCTGCTAATCCAACTTATTTCTACCGCCGTATTTGTAATACTACCCATAATAACTGCAACCGCAACACTAACCTTTATTGTCCTCTTACTTTTAACTATTCTAGAGGTCGCAGTAGCAATTATTCAAGCCTACGTCTTCACTTTACTATTAAGCCTATACCTACAAGAAAATACTTAATGATCCACCAAGCACATGCCTATCATATAGTAGACCAAAGCCCCTGGCCCCTAACAGGCGCAATCGCTGCCTTACTTATAACATCCGGACTCGCCGTCTGATTTCACTTCAACAATATACTATTAATGAATATCGGCCTAATTATCCTCCTTCTAACAATACTACAATGGTGGCGAGATATCACCCGTGAGGGAACCTTTCAAGGCCACCACACGGTCCCTGTACAAAAAGGCCTCCGATACGGGATAATCCTTTTTATTACATCAGAGGTCTTCTTTTTTATCGGCTTTTTCTGAGCTTTCTACCACTCAAGCCTGGCCCCAACCCCGGAGCTTGGGGGCTGTTGACCCCCTAGCGGAATTCACCCATTAAACCCATTTGAAGTACCCCTTCTAAACACAGCTGTACTCCTAGCCTCTGGTGTTACCGTAACATGAGCCCACCATTCTATTATAGAAAATAATCGAAAAGAAGCAATTCAAGCCCTTACACTAACCATTGCCTTGGGCCTTTACTTCACCGCCCTCCAAGCCATAGAATACTATGAAGCCCCTTTCGCTATTTCAGATAGCGTTTACGGGTCAACATTCTTTGTGGCAACAGGCTTCCATGGCCTCCACGTAATTATTGGATCAACTTTTTTAATTGTTTGCTTACTACGACAGATCATATATCACTTCACAACAAACCACCACTTCGGATTTGAAGCCGCCGCATGATACTGACATTTCGTAGACGTTGTATGACTGTTCCTTTACATCTCAATTTACTGATGAGGCTCTTGCTCTTTTAGTATCAACCAGTACAAGTGATTTCCAATCACTAAGCCTTAATAAAACCTTAAGAAAGAGTAATGAATATAACAACCATATTCTTAATTACAACAACCCTTATAGTTATCTTAATTACTATTAGCTTTTGATTACCACAAATATCACCAGACACAGAAAAACTCTCCCCATATGAATGCGGCTTCGACCCATTAGGAACCGCCCGTCTACCATTCTCGCTTCGATTCTTCCTAGTTGCAATCCTATTTCTTCTATTCGACCTAGAAATTGCGCTACTCCTTCCGATCCCATGAGCCATAAACCTTATACAACCAACAACCACTTTAATCTGAATATCCGCAATCATTATTCTTCTAACACTAGGCTTAATTTACGAATGATTAGCAGGGGGGCTAGAGTGGGCAGAGTAGGCAGTTAGTATAAATAAAACAACTAATTTCGACTTAGTAGCCCCAGGTTTTAACCCTGGACTGCCATATGACAACATATTTTACCTTTTCCTCTGCCTTCGTACTCGGAATTTTAGGGTTGGCCCTACACCGAACACACTTAGTTTCCGCACTACTCTGTATCGAAGCCATAATATTAGCCCTCTTTATAGCACTTACAGCATTCTCATCTACACTACAACTCCCCTCCACAAACATTTCTCCCATTCTCCTCCTTGCTTTTTCTGCCTGTGAAGCAGGAACTGGCCTCGCCTTATTAGTGGCAACCTCTCGAACACATGGCTCGGACCATCTTAAAAACCTAAACCTCTTACAATGCTAAAAATTCTTTTACCTACCCTTATATTAATTCCAACAGCCCTTCTATCAAAACAAAACATCCTTTTCACAATATACACCTCCTACTCAATACTACTTGCACTAATAAGTCTAGTCTGATTTAAGTATCCTCTAAACCCTAGCATAATATTCTCCTCTTCCTACCTAAACATTGACTCAATTTCCGCCCCATTAATAATCCTTTCCTGCTGACTTCTCCCACTAATAGCCCTAGCTAGCCAAAACCACCTCCAACACGAACCTCTTGCTCGAAAACGAAACTTTTTAGTAGTCATTACAACCCTACAAGTTGCCCTATTATTAACATTCTCCGCAACCGAATTCACCCTATTTTACATTATATTCGAAACAACATTAATTCCCACCCTCATTGTTATTACACGATGGGGAAACCAAGCCGAGCGACTTTCCGCAGGGACATACTTTCTATTTTACACACTTGCTGGATCTCTCCCCCTATTAGTTGCTATTCTATTTTTAAACACTAAATACTCCAACATTTCAATAGTAATAATAAACCTAATTCAACCAGAAACCCCCCACTCATGAACAAATAACATACTATGACTTGCCTGCTTAATCGCCTTCCTAGTGAAAATGCCTTTATATGGCCTCCACCTCTGACTCCCAAAAGCCCATGTGGAAGCCCCTATCGCTGGCTCAATGGTTCTGGCTGCAATTTTACTGAAACTCGGAGGCTACGGTATCATTCGAATCACCCCCCTACTAAACCCACTCTCAACAAAACTATACTACCCCTTTATTATTCTAGCCATTTGAGGCATCATCATAACCAGCTCAATCTGCCTACGACAAACTGACTTAAAATCTTTAATCGCTTACTCATCAGTAAGCCACATAGGCCTCGTAATTGCAGCCGCTTTGATTCAAACCCCATGAAGCCTAACAGGAGCAATTTTACTGATAATTGCCCACGGCCTTACCTCATCAATACTATTTTGTCTAGCAAACACAAACTATGAACGCACCCATAGCCGAACACTCCTTCTAGCC
The DNA here is from genome assembly GCF_035046505.1 of Tiliqua scincoides. Taxonomy (NCBI): domain Eukaryota; kingdom Metazoa; phylum Chordata; class Lepidosauria; order Squamata; family Scincidae; genus Tiliqua; species Tiliqua scincoides. The sequence continues at coordinate 15,585 of NW_027101634.1, forward strand.
CGCGGCCTGCAACTTATTCTTCCTCTAACAATATCCTGGTGGCTTATAGCTAACTTAATAAATATGGCCCTCCCCCCCACAATTAATCTCACAGGCGAACTTCTAATCATAACATCATTATTCAACTGGTCCCCCCTAACAATCCTCATAACAGGAGTAGGCACTCTCTTAACAGCCACCTACTCACTTCATATATTTTTAACAACCCAACGAGGAAAGCTCCCACAACACGCTATCCAAACAAACCCGACATACACCCGAGAACACCTGCTACTGGTCCTACACATCCTCCCGATACTTATACTTATAATAAAACCCGAACTAATCATAGGCCCCCTTCCTTGTTGTCATAGTTTAACAAAAACATTAGAATGTGGATCTAAAAATAGAAGTTCAAACCTTCTTAATGACCGAGGGGTATTGTATACAAAGAACTGCTAACTCTGCGTCCTGGGATTAACCCCCCAGACTCCTCACTTTTAAAGGATCAGAGTTTAATCCATTGGTCTTAGGAGCCAAAATTCTTGGTGCAATTCCAAGTAAAAGTACATGCACAACATCCCCCACACCACCATAGCCGCTACCTTTCTATTCCTAATAATTCCCATCACAATAACCCTATACCCTCTACAAAACCAATGACACCTCTCCCATGTAAAGGTAGCTGTGCAAACAGCATTTTTTACCAGCATAATCCCCCTGTTTATCTTCATTAACTATGGACTAGAATTCACAACTACAAACATCCACTGAATCAACATCTCTAATTTTAGCATCAACATTAGCTTCATGCTAGACACCTACGCAATTACATTTTTACCCATCGCACTCTTTGTCACATGATCCATCTTGGAGTTTGCCGCATGATATATGACCTCAGACCCCTTTATCAACCGATTTTTTAAGTATCTTCTCCTATTCTTACTAGCTATATTAATTCTTGTTACCGCAAATAATATCTTCCAGCTTTTTATTGGGTGGGAGGGGGTTGGAATTATATCCTTTCTATTAATCGGGTGATGATTCTCACGTTCCGACGCAAACTCATCCGCCCTACAGGCAGTCATTTATAACCGAGTTGGGGATATTGGCCTTATCCTAACAATAGCCTGACTTGCTATAAACACAACCACCTGAGAATTTCATCAACTATTTACTAACCCAAACTCAGTCACCCTTGTCCCCCTCTTGGGTTTAATCTTAGCTGCCGCAGGAAAGTCTGCCCAATTTGGCCTTCACCCATGATTACCAGCAGCCATAGAAGGTCCTACTCCCGTCTCTGCCTTACTCCACTCCAGCACAATGGTTGTGGCAGGTGTATTCCTACTAATTCGCCTCCACCCCCTATTAGAAACAAACACAACAGCCCTATCCACCTGCCTTTGTCTAGGTGCAATAACAACCTTATTCACAGCAATTTGTGCCCTCACACAAAACGATATTAAAAAAATCATCGCCTTCTCAACCTCAAGCCAGCTTGGGTTGATAATGGTCACCGTAGGATTAAACCAACCACAACTAGCCTTCTTTCATATTTCAACCCACGCATTCTTTAAAGCCATGTTA
>NW_027101635.1:0-17150 GCF_035046505.1 Tiliqua scincoides
GAGTTTTTGTCAAGTTGTAATGATTAGTGCTGTTTTTAGTGTTGTGCCTTGTAGGACTTCTGGTAGTCAGAAATGCAGGGGGGCTAGGCCTAGTTTTATGGCTAGAGCTATTGTTATTATGATGCAGGCAGGTTGGTTTGTGAGTTGTGAAATGTCTCAGGTGCTGGTGGATCAGGCATTGATTGTGCTGGCGAATAGGAGTGTGGCTGAGGCAGCAGCTTGGGTAAGGAAATATTTTGTAGCGGCTTCAGTTGCACGGGGATGGTGTTGTTTGGCGATAAGGGGAATAATGGCTAGGGTATTTAGTTCTAATCCGATTCAGGCAAGGAGTCAGTGTGTGCTTGATAGGGTAATGATGGAGCCGGTTGCTACGCTTGAGAGAATCAGTGAAGATATGATTGGGTTCATTAGTATAGGAAGGATTTTAACCAACATTTTCGGGGTATGGGCCCGAAAGCTTAATTAGCTGACTTTACTAGAAAATAGTATAATGAAGTACATAAGATTTTGAGTCTTTTGGTGCAGGTTCGTGTCCTGTTTTTCTAGTGCTTCGAGAAGAAGGAAATAAGGGGATTTTAACCCCTGTGTTTTACTCTATCAAAGTAATCCTTGGGGATTCGGGCATATTTCCTGGTTTATTGTGGGGGGAGTCCTGATAATATTGTTGGGAAAGAGGCATGCCACATTAATAGAGCGAGGGTTAGGGGTAAGAAATTTTTTCATAAGAGGTGTATAAGTTGGTCGTAACGAAAACGAGGGTATGAGGCGCGAGTTCATAAGAATATGATTGTCAGGATAGTTGTTTTTAATATTAGGTTTATTGTGAACACGTCTGGGGGTAGGGAGGTTCCTGGGTTTAGGAAAAGGATGCAGGTTAGGGTATTTATTAGTATGATGTTTGCATATTCAGCTAGGAAAAATAGGGCGAATGGGCCAGCGGCATACTCTACATTAAAGCCAGAGACAAGCTCTGATTCTCCTTCTGTTAAATCAAAGGGGGCCCGGTTTGTTTCTGCTAGTGTTGAGATAAACCATATTATGGCAAGAGGTCATGATGAAATTAGTAGTCATTGGTGTTCTTGTGTAATTGAGAGTATTTGTAGAGTGAAGCCCCCTGTAAGGATAATAATGGTTAGTAAAATAATTCCCAGGGTGACCTCGTATGAGATTGTTTGTGCTACCGCACGTAGGGCGCCAATTAATGGGTATTTTGAGTTGGATGCCCACCCTGATCATAGAATAGAATATACTGCTATGCTTGAGAGGGCTAGTATGAAGAGAAGGCCTAGGTTTATGTCTGCTAAGGTGGCCGGTATTGGGAGGGGGGTTCAAATTATAAGGGCTAGAAATAGGGCTAAGGTCGGGGTTATGATGAAGAGGGCAGGAGAGGAAGAGGAGGGGCGTAAGGGTTCTTTAATAAACAGTTTAATGCCGTCTGCAAATGGTTGTAATAGCCCATAAGGGCCAATGATGTTAGGGCCTTTTCGTAGTTGTATATAACCGAGCACTTTTCGTTCCAGTAGTGTAAGGAAGGCAACAGCTAGTAAGATGGGAATAATATATAATAGGGGATTAATGATATATAAGAGTAATGCATTCATGTATTAGGGAGATGATTTGAACATCTAGTAGAAAGATCTTAGGTCTTTTGCATTCACCTGGCTCTGCCACCCTAATAATTACCCCTTGTCTGGGGGTGTTCTAGGTGCTTTGTTTAGCTTGAGTTTTGTTCAGCTAGTTTTAAGGACGTGTTTATAATATTGGTCCTCTTCTTTGTCCTTTCGTACTGAAGAAGTAAGCGTCATAGATAGAAACCGACCTGGATTGCTCCGGTCTGAACTCAGATCACGTAGGACTGTTAATCGTTGAACAAACGAACCTTTAATAGCGGCTACACCATTTGGGTGTCCTGATCCAACATCGAGGTCGTAAACCTTCTTGTCGATAGGGACTCTTGAAGAAGATAGCGCTGTTATCCCTGGGGTAACTTGGTTCGTTGGTCAGTATGACTGGGTCGGCTTTGTACTTTGGCTTGTTAGCCTTGGTGAGAAGTGGTGGTTCTGTGCTCGGAAGTTTTGTTTTGTTCCGAAGTCGCCCCAACTTAAAACTATGGGCTAGGGGCATTAGTGGTGCTTATTAGCGGTCGTTTTAAGCTCCACAGGGTCTTCTCGTCTTATGTGTTTATCCCAGCTTTTGTACTGGGAGATCAGTTTCACTGATTAGCTATAAGAGACAGGTTTGTCCTCATTTAGCCGTTCATACTAGTCTTTATTTAGAAGACAAGTGATTACGCTACCTTTGCACGGTTAGGATACCGCGGCCGTTTAAAAGTTTCACTGGGCAGGCAGGACCTTTAATACTTGTTTAGCTAAAGGCTATGTTTTTGGTAAACAGTTGGGACAAGGTTTTGCTGAATTCCTTTTACAGCTTTTAATCTATCTTTTTAGCACACCGGTGTCGGGTTGACAGTTTTTGTAACAGTTTTGGCTGTTTAATTGTTGTTCCTGTTTTGGTCTGTTAATGTCCAGTAGGTTTTCTATTTCTGGGTCAAGGGGGTGCTTAAGAGAAGGGCTTCTTGTTACTAGTTCTAGCATTAGTTTGTCTATAATAATAGTGTGGCTCGGTAGGTTTTTAGGAGGTGGCAGACACAGGGGGGATTTATTGTCTTTGTGCTGTGACGCTGTGTTTACTGGTGGCTGCTTTAGGGCCTACTGGGCGTAGGTTATGTTGCTTTCTCTCTAAGTCAGGTTGTATCCTATTTCAATGGGGCTGTACCCCCATTGAATACCTTTTAGGTTAAAATGCGTGCTATTGTTTGCTGGAAGTAACCTAAAGTTGAACTAAAATTCATTTATTGAGCAACCAGCTATCACCAAGTTCGTTTGGCTTTTCACCGCTACTACTAGATCTTCCCACTCTTTTGCCACAGAGATGGGTGCACTCTTACAGTTGTCTTGTAGTAGCTCACTTGGTTTCGGGGGTACAGGCTGAAGTTCTCTTTGTCTGTTTTATTCTGGCTGGACCATGATGCAAGAGGTACAAGGGTTTATCTTTGCTTTGTTTTGCTTGTGTGTTTCATTATTCTTTCAGGGTTCCCTTGCGGTACTTTTTCTGTTGCGCCGTTTTGGTTAGGTTCTATCACATATACTAGTTTTGTCGAATGATTTATTTTGTTAATGAGAGGATTTGTTTATGTGATTGGGCTAGTTGTTTGGCTCAAAAAGGTTAGGATCTCACTAACATTTTTCAATTGTAAGTTGAATGCTTTGTTTTAAGCTACTGGTTGTTGTTCCAAGCACGCCTTCCGGTGCGCTTACCTTGTTACGACTTGCCTCATCTATATTGTTAGTATTTTTATATGTTAAGTTTATTTTTGGACGATGAGAGTGACGGGCGGTGTGTGCGCGCTCCAGAGCAAATTTAAGATAAAGACTCTTATTTAGCTTACTTCTAAATCCTCCTTTGGGTGTGTGTTTCATTACACCTTTCGTATTTTTCTGTGGCAGAAAATGTAGCCCATCTCTTCCATTCTATCTGCTACACCTTGACCTGACGTGTTAGTTGTAAACTTTTTTGCCTACTTTGTTTCTTTCACAGGGTAAGCTGACGACGGCGGTATATAGGCTGAGTTGCAAAGAATGGTGGGGTAAAGCGTGGGGTATCGATTATAGGACAGGCTCCTCTAGGATGATGTGGAGCACCGCCAAGTCCTTTGAGTTTCGAGCTTTTCGCTTGTAGTTCTCTGGCGAATGGTTTTGTGTGTTTAACCATCTATGTTTAGGGCTAGGCATAGTAGGGTATCTAATCCTAGTTTGTTTCCTAGCTTTAGTGAGGTTGAATAGTCTTTTATTTGAAGGCATTTTATTGGTGGAGTTCTTGTGCCAATATATTTTACAGTCTTGGCTTGGTTTTCCTTCAATTTTTTTGACATTATTCTGGTCACGCTTTACGCCGAGGGTCATTGTTTTTGGCCTTTCGTATAACCGCGGTGGCTGGCACGAAATTTACCGGCCAAACTTAATCATAGCTAAGTCAAGCTTTCGCTTATTTCTTAATGTTATTCACTGCTGAGTACCCGTGTGGGTGTGGCGTAGCAAGGTGTTGTGGGCTTCGGTTTGTTAGAGATCCTGATACCTGCTCCACTTGGCTATTCGGGGTTGTGTGGGCATTCTCACTGGGGTGTGGAGGCTTGCATGTGTAATTTTGATTAAAAACAATGGCAAGTTTAGGACCAAAACTTTGTGTTTTTGGGGAAATTTGACTCACCCATCTCAGCATCTTCAGTGCTTCGCTTTAAAAATTTTAAGCTACAATAACATAAAATTTTTGTATAAAAGATAAAAAAAATGTATATATAATCATGTTGTAAATATGCATTACGGCACTGATATTAGTATCCACGACTGCATTTACAATCTGTAGAATGCATGAACTGGTCGTGGACAACCGGTAGTTTTAGTTTGGTCAGATCCTGTTTTAGGGGTTTGGCAGGAGTAAATCTGACTAAGTGAGAAATTACCGGTAAGGGGGGTAGGGGGGTTTGCCATAAAAATTAAGTTGTATTTATTTACGTGTATCAAGCTGAACGTCCGCACCTACACCTACACCGACACCTGCGTTGTGGGTGCGCCTGCACCTGTGTACATGTCTGCGTCTGTGAACGCGCCCGCGCACATGCCTGCACTCGCAAACGCACGTGCGCTGCAGGCGCGCCCGCGTGCTCACGTCCACGTCTGCGCACGTTTGCGCTTGCAAACATACGTGCGCTGCAGGCGCGCCCGCGTGCCCACGTCCACGTCTGCGCACACATTTGCACTTGTATTTTCACCTGCGTCGCATGTGTTCACAGGTGCTTTTTCGTACGTTTTAACACGTTTGTTACTAATTTTATGTCATTCAAGCATTAAACGAAATCGCGTGCTCTATACGTGGGAACGTTTATCACGTGCACCGTAGGTCCAGATCGGACGGCAAATTGTAGGCGACCACTTTAGCAAGCGGCTCTGAGATCCACTCCCCCAAAAAAAATAAAAAAGGCCAGATGCATTGGGGGTCGGGATGCTATGATTTCTCGGCAAAGTGTACATTATGCACCAACCAGAAGCATCGTTAAAAGTGAGAAAGTGTTGGGAATCCTTTGACCGCCCCTGAGGTAGGAACCAGAGGCCTTGGAAAAAGTGAGAAATAGCCAACGTACTCCGTGTGTCCCACGGGGCTAGTAACGGGAGTACACGTCATTAAGGGATTGCTGGTTTCTCGGAGATGGCAGAATATAATAGATAACTGTCGAGCAAGAGAGCAGCAGGGGAGAAGGGTGATGGCATCTAATGGGCATGGTTGGGAGAGGGTAGTGTCCTCATGATATGCGTGAGGCGAAGAGGGCAAATGTCCAATTATACATAATATGTGCTAGATCATTCTAATCTAATCTTCTATGATCTGCATGTGTGAAAGAGGAAAATATTCGAGATGTGTTGTAAGTATGAAATCATTAATAATCTGTCTGTTGTGATATGCGTGTGGACAAGAGGTAAATGTCCGATTATACATAGTATGTCTTAGAACCTTAATTTGAAGTCTTTTGTGATATGCATGAGGTTGAAAATTAATTGTTCGATTATTCTTAGTTTGTGATTGATCATTGACTGATTAACCGGATATGATATGCATGAGGACAAGAGGTGAATGTCCGATTATACATAGTATGTGTAAGATCACCAGCAAAGCAATAAAAAGCCGCCAGGGGCGGCCAGATACGGGTGAATTGAGGTAGAGGACAAAAAAGCCGCCAGGGGCGGCCAGATACGGGTGAATTGAGGTAGAGGACAAAAAAGCCGCCAGGGGCGGCCAGATACGGGTGAATTGAGGTAGAGGACAAAAAAGCCGCCAGGGGCGGCCAGATACGGGTGAATTGAGGTAGAGGACAAAAAAGCCGCCAGGGGCGGCCAGATACGGGTGAATTGAGGTAGAGGACAAAAAAGCCGCCAGGGGCGGCCAGATACGGGTGAATTGAGGTAGAGGGCAAAAAAGCCGCCAGGGGGTAGTTTAAAGTTAGAATGCTAGTTTTGGGGACTAGCGGTGGGGGTTTGAGTCCCCTCTCTCTGATGCCTTAGGGGGTCTTAGTTCCCATCTTTGGCTTACAAGACCAATGCTTTGTCTATTAAGCTACTAAGGCTTAGAGTGGGGCTATCATTTGAGTATTTTATCTTCTAGTTTGGCTGTAATTGGTATGAGGAGGAGGAAAATAGCAAAGTAGAGTATTGAGGCAATTTGTCCGATGATGATGAAGGGGTCCTCTACGGGCTGTCCTCCGATTCACGTGAGGATAATGATATTTGATATAAGGAGTCAAAAGACCCCTTGGGATAGGGGCCGGAAGGTGTTTCCTCGTTGCTTTGATGTATGGAGTATGGGTACGAAGATTAGGATTAGGATTGAAAATAATAAGGCAAGAACGCCTCCTAATTTATTTGGGATTGAGCGTAGGATAGCGTAGGCAAAGAGGAAGTATCACTCGGGTTTAATGTGTGGTGGCGTGACTAAGGGGTTTGCAGGGGTAAAGTTTTCTGGGTCTCCTAGTAAGTTTGGGGAGAAGAGGGCTAGTAGGAGGAGAACGAAGATTAATAATGTTAGGCCTAAAAGGTCTTTATAGGTGTAATAAGGGTGAAATGGGATTTTGTCTGTGTTGGAGTTTAGGCCTGTGGGGTTATTTGATCCTGTTTCGTGGAGGAAAAGGAGGTGAAGTATAGAGGTTCCCATGATAATAAATGGCAGAATAAAATGGAATGAAAAGAATCGGGTGAGTGTTGCGTTGTCTACTGAGAACCCTCCCCAGATTCATTCTACCAAGGTTGTTCCGATATAGGGAATTGCTGAAAGAAGGTTAGTAATGACGGTGGCCCCTCAAAAAGATATCTGGCCCCATGGAAGTACGTAGCCCACAAAGGCTGTTGCCATTACAAGGAGAAGAAGAACGACCCCAATGTTTCAGGTTTCTTTGTATATGTAAGAGCCGTAGTATAAGCCCCGTCCGATATGGAGGTAAATGCAAATAAAGAATATGGAGGCCCCATTGGCGTGCAGGTTTCGGATTAGCCACCCGTATTGTACGTCTCGACAAATGTGTGCGATTGATGAAAATGCTGAAGAGATGTCTGCTGTGTAGTGTATAGCAAGGAATAGGCCAGTTAGGACTTGTGCGATTAGACAAAATCCAAGTAGTGAGCCAAAATTTCATCATGCTGAGATATTTGATGGGGTGGGGAGGTCAATGAATGTGTTGTTTACAATCTTTAGGATTGGGTGAGTTTTTCGTAGGTTGTGGGTCATTAGTTTTTGTAGTTGAATACAACAGTGGTTTTTCGTGCCGCAGGTCTTGGTTAAAGTCCAGGCAAAAATTATGGTTTATTTTATTTTTTTATTATCTTTTTGTTTATTGGGGGGGTTGGTGGCTGTTGCCTCAAACCCATCCCCGCTTTATGGTGCGGTTGGGTTGGTGGTTGCTGCTGCCGTTGGGTGTGGTGTGTTGGTTTGATTGGGTAGTTCTTTTGTTTCTTTGGTCTTATTTTTGATTTATTTAGGGGGAATGTTGGTGGTATTTGCTTATTCTGTAGCGTTGGCGGCTGAGCCCTACCCTGAGACATGGGGGAGCTGGTCTGTTGGGTTGTATGTTGGGGGGTATTTTGTTTTGGTGACGGTGTTGTTTGTGGTATTTGGTGGGGGGTGGGTGGTGGAGGGGTTTGGAGTTGTTGGGGTTGATTGTGTAGGGTTACATTTTGTTCGTGCGGACTTTAGTGGGGTGTCTTTGTTATATTCATGGGGGGGTGGCTGTTTATTAATTTCCGGGTGAGGCTTATTGCTGGCTTTATTTGTTGCGTTAGAGCTGTCACGTGGGTTGGCGCGGGGGGCTTTGCGGGTAATTAGATTAAAATAAAAATGAGCACCGAGGTCATAAATAGGACAAATATGATTAAGTAGGCTTTAATAAGACCTTTGTTGGCAGTAGAAATGCTGTTGACCATGGGGGTGTTGGTTATTGTTAGTATTTTTGGACCAATTTTTTCATACCATAGTTGGTCGTTTAGGTGTGAGGCAAGGTTTTGTCCTTGTATGAGTGAAATGTTTGGGTGGGTTCGGTGAATGATTATGTTGAAGAATCCTAGTTGGTTTGAGAAGTTGTTTAACTTATTATGTTTTGGAGTCAAGAGTGTTGTTGTTTGGGTGGCTAGTTCTAAAGCATATAAAAGGCCTAAGATTGTTACGAGTAATGCGGACAGTTTTATGTTTGTTGATATGGTTAATGCTGTTGTTTTGATTGGAAGAACAGAGGAGATAAGGAGTAAGCCAGTTAAAATGCTTCCTGTTGCGAGGCGAACAAGGGGGTTGGTTAGGGTTTTATTGTTTTCGGAAATGATGACAAGAGTGTTCCCTCGGGAGGTGTTTATTTGTACGTAGAAGATTAGTCGTAGGCTGTAGGCGGCCGTTAGGGCCGTTGCTGTGAGAGTTAGTATTAGGGCTCAGGCGTTAAGGTAGGAGGTATTTATTGTTTCGATGATGGTGTCTTTTGAGAAAAAGCCGGATAGAAAGGGGGTTCCTATTAGGGCAAGGCTGCCGATGGTTAGGCAGGAGGTGGTAACGGGTATTGCTTTGTTAATGCCTCCTATCTTTCGGATGTCCTGTTCGTCTGATAAATTATGAATGATCGACCCAGAACAGAGGAATAACATGGCTTTAAAGAATGCGTGGGTTGAAATATGAAAGAAGGCTAGTTGTGGTTGGTTTAATCCTACGGTGACCATTATCAACCCAAGCTGGCTTGAGGTTGAGAAGGCGATGATTTTTTTAATATCGTTTTGTGTGAGGGCACAAATTGCTGTGAATAAGGTTGTTATTGCACCTAGACAAAGGCAGGTGGATAGGGCTGTTGTGTTTGTTTCTAATAGGGGGTGGAGGCGAATTAGTAGGAATACACCTGCCACAACCATTGTGCTGGAGTGGAGTAAGGCAGAGACGGGAGTAGGACCTTCTATGGCTGCTGGTAATCATGGGTGAAGGCCAAATTGGGCAGACTTTCCTGCGGCAGCTAAGATTAAACCCAAGAGGGGGACAAGGGTGACTGAGTTTGGGTTAGTAAATAGTTGATGAAATTCTCAGGTGGTTGTGTTTATAGCAAGTCAGGCTATTGTTAGGATAAGGCCAATATCCCCAACTCGGTTATAAATGACTGCCTGTAGGGCGGATGAGTTTGCGTCGGAACGTGAGAATCATCACCCGATTAATAGAAAGGATATAATTCCAACCCCCTCCCACCCAATAAAAAGCTGGAAGATATTATTTGCGGTAACAAGAATTAATATAGCTAGTAAGAATAGGAGAAGATACTTAAAAAATCGGTTGATAAAGGGGTCTGAGGTCATATATCATGCGGCAAACTCCAAGATGGATCATGTGACAAAGAGTGCGATGGGTAAAAATGTAATTGCGTAGGTGTCTAGCATGAAGCTAATGTTGATGCTAAAATTAGAGATGTTGATTCAGTGGATGTTTGTAGTTGTGAATTCTAGTCCATAGTTAATGAAGATAAACAGGGGGATTATGCTGGTAAAAAATGCTGTTTGCACAGCTACCTTTACATGGGAGAGGTGTCATTGGTTTTGTAGAGGGTATAGGGTTATTGTGATGGGAATTATTAGGAATAGAAAGGTAGCGGCTATGGTGGTGTGGGGGATGTTGTGCATGTACTTTTACTTGGAATTGCACCAAGAATTTTGGCTCCTAAGACCAATGGATTAAACTCTGATCCTTTAAAAGTGAGGAGTCTGGGGGGTTAATCCCAGGACGCAGAGTTAGCAGTTCTTTGTATACAATACCCCTCGGTCATTAAGAAGGTTTGAACTTCTATTTTTAGATCCACATTCTAATGTTTTTGTTAAACTATGACAACAAGGAAGGGGGCCTATGATTAGTTCGGGTTTTATTATAAGTATAAGTATCGGGAGGATGTGTAGGACCAGTAGCAGGTGTTCTCGGGTGTATGTCGGGTTTGTTTGGATAGCGTGTTGTGGGAGCTTTCCTCGTTGGGTTGTTAAAAATATATGAAGTGAGTAGGTGGCTGTTAAGAGAGTGCCTACTCCTGTTATGAGGATTGTTAGGGGGGACCAGTTGAATAATGATGTTATGATTAGAAGTTCGCCTGTGAGATTAATTGTGGGGGGGAGGGCCATATTTATTAAGTTAGCTATAAGCCACCAGGATATTGTTAGAGGAAGAATAAGTTGCAGGCCGCGGGCTAGAAGGAGTGTTCGGCTATGGGTGCGTTCATAGTTTGTGTTTGCTAGACAAAATAGTATTGATGAGGTAAGGCCGTGGGCAATTATCAGTAAAATTGCTCCTGTTAGGCTTCATGGGGTTTGAATCAAAGCGGCTGCAATTACGAGGCCTATGTGGCTTACTGATGAGTAAGCGATTAAAGATTTTAAGTCAGTTTGTCGTAGGCAGATTGAGCTGGTTATGATGATGCCTCAAATGGCTAGAATAATAAAGGGGTAGTATAGTTTTGTTGAGAGTGGGTTTAGTAGGGGGGTGATTCGAATGATACCGTAGCCTCCGAGTTTCAGTAAAATTGCAGCCAGAACCATTGAGCCAGCGATAGGGGCTTCCACATGGGCTTTTGGGAGTCAGAGGTGGAGGCCATATAAAGGCATTTTCACTAGGAAGGCGATTAAGCAGGCAAGTCATAGTATGTTATTTGTTCATGAGTGGGGGGTTTCTGGTTGAATTAGGTTTATTATTACTATTGAAATGTTGGAGTATTTAGTGTTTAAAAATAGAATAGCAACTAATAGGGGGAGAGATCCAGCAAGTGTGTAAAATAGAAAGTATGTCCCTGCGGAAAGTCGCTCGGCTTGGTTTCCCCATCGTGTAATAACAATGAGGGTGGGAATTAATGTTGTTTCGAATATAATGTAAAATAGGGTGAATTCGGTTGCGGAGAATGTTAATAATAGGGCAACTTGTAGGGTTGTAATGACTACTAAAAAGTTTCGTTTTCGAGCAAGAGGTTCGTGTTGGAGGTGGTTTTGGCTAGCTAGGGCTATTAGTGGGAGAAGTCAGCAGGAAAGGATTATTAATGGGGCGGAAATTGAGTCAATGTTTAGGTAGGAAGAGGAGAATATTATGCTAGGGTTTAGAGGATACTTAAATCAGACTAGACTTATTAGTGCAAGTAGTATTGAGTAGGAGGTGTATATTGTGAAAAGGATGTTTTGTTTTGATAGAAGGGCTGTTGGAATTAATATAAGGGTAGGTAAAAGAATTTTTAGCATTGTAAGAGGTTTAGGTTTTTAAGATGGTCCGAGCCATGTGTTCGAGAGGTTGCCACTAATAAGGCGAGGCCAGTTCCTGCTTCACAGGCAGAAAAAGCAAGGAGGAGAATGGGAGAAATGTTTGTGGAGGGGAGTTGTAGTGTAGATGAGAATGCTGTAAGTGCTATAAAGAGGGCTAATATTATGGCTTCGATACAGAGTAGTGCGGAAACTAAGTGTGTTCGGTGTAGGGCCAACCCTAAAATTCCGAGTACGAAGGCAGAGGAAAAGGTAAAATATGTTGTCATATGGCAGTCCAGGGTTAAAACCTGGGGCTACTAAGTCGAAATTAGTTGTTTTATTTATACTAACTGCCTACTCTGCCCACTCTAGCCCCCCTGCTAATCATTCGTAAATTAAGCCTAGTGTTAGAAGAATAATGATTGCGGATATTCAGATTAAAGTGGTTGTTGGTTGTATAAGGTTTATGGCTCATGGGATCGGAAGGAGTAGCGCAATTTCTAGGTCGAATAGAAGAAATAGGATTGCAACTAGGAAGAATCGAAGCGAGAATGGTAGACGGGCGGTTCCTAATGGGTCGAAGCCGCATTCATATGGGGAGAGTTTTTCTGTGTCTGGTGATATTTGTGGTAATCAAAAGCTAATAGTAATTAAGATAACTATAAGGGTTGTTGTAATTAAGAATATGGTTGTTATATTCATTACTCTTTCTTAAGGTTTTATTAAGGCTTAGTGATTGGAAATCACTTGTACTGGTTGATACTAAAAGAGCAAGAGCCTCATCAGTAAATTGAGATGTAAAGGAACAGTCATACAACGTCTACGAAATGTCAGTATCATGCGGCGGCTTCAAATCCGAAGTGGTGGTTTGTTGTGAAGTGATATATGATCTGTCGTAGTAAGCAAACAATTAAAAAAGTTGATCCAATAATTACGTGGAGGCCATGGAAGCCTGTTGCCACAAAGAATGTTGACCCGTAAACGCTATCTGAAATAGCGAAAGGGGCTTCATAGTATTCTATGGCTTGGAGGGCGGTGAAGTAAAGGCCCAAGGCAATGGTTAGTGTAAGGGCTTGAATTGCTTCTTTTCGATTATTTTCTATAATAGAATGGTGGGCTCATGTTACGGTAACACCAGAGGCTAGGAGTACAGCTGTGTTTAGAAGGGGTACTTCAAATGGGTTTAATGGGTGAATTCCGCTAGGGGGTCAACAGCCCCCAAGCTCCGGGGTTGGGGCCAGGCTTGAGTGGTAGAAAGCTCAGAAAAAGCCGATAAAAAAGAAGACCTCTGATGTAATAAAAAGGATTATCCCGTATCGGAGGCCTTTTTGTACAGGGACCGTGTGGTGGCCTTGAAAGGTTCCCTCACGGGTGATATCTCGCCACCATTGTAGTATTGTTAGAAGGAGGATAATTAGGCCGATATTCATTAATAGTATATTGTTGAAGTGAAATCAGACGGCGAGTCCGGATGTTATAAGTAAGGCAGCGATTGCGCCTGTTAGGGGCCAGGGGCTTTGGTCTACTATATGATAGGCATGTGCTTGGTGGATCATTAAGTATTTTCTTGTAGGTATAGGCTTAATAGTAAAGTGAAGACGTAGGCTTGAATAATTGCTACTGCGACCTCTAGAATAGTTAAAAGTAAGAGGACAATAAAGGTTAGTGTTGCGGTTGCAGTTATTATGGGTAGTATTACAAATACGGCGGTAGAAATAAGTTGGATTAGCAGGTGACCTGCTGTTAAGTTGGCTGTTAGTCGAACGCCTAGTGCAAGAGGGCGAATGAGTAGGCTAATTGTTTCGATAATAATGAGAACAGGTACGAGAGGGGTTGGGGTGCCTTCTGGTAGAAGGTGGCCTAATGAAAGGGTTGGTTGATTGCGTAAGCCAATTAATACAGTTGCTAGTCATAAGGGTACTGCTAAACCCATATTTATTGATAGCTGGGTAGTTGGGGTGAATGTATAAGGGAAAAGTCCTAGCAAATTGAATAGGAGAAGGAATAATATAAGTGAGGTTAAGAGTGCGGCTCATTTGTGGCCTGGTTTGTTTAGGGGTAATATAAGTTGTTTTACAAATATAAAGATTGCTCATGTTTGTACCGTTTCTAGCCGATTTAAGATAAGTCGGCTTGTTTTTGTAAAAATTAGGGTTGGTGGCAGGATTATTGCTAGGGTGATAAGGGGGATTCCAAGGAGTTGTGGGCTTAAAAATTGGTCGAAGAAGCTTAAATTCATGGTCAGTTTCAAGGTGAGGCTTTAGGTGTGGGGGTGTTTTGGATTGGGAGATTTTGAGAGGTTATTATTAAAGTTTTGGTTTGGAGAATTGTTAATAAGATTGTTCATGAAAGTAGGAGGATTATTAATCAGGGGGCAGGGTTTAATTGAGGCATATCACTAAGGGGGCAGGTGTTGTCTCCTTCTTTAGCTTAAAAGGCTAACGCTGATAAAAGCTTCTTAGTGATGCAGTGAGTATTGTTGTGGTTCAGTCTTCAAAGTGTTTTAGTGGAATTGCTTCTACTACAATGGGCATGAAGCTGTGGTTAGATCCGCAGATTTCTGAGCATTGTCCATAGAACAAGCCTGGGTGAGAAGTGATAAAGGTTGTTTGATTTAGTCGTCCGGGAATGGCATCTGTTTTAATGCCGAGGGCGGGTACGGCCCATGAGTGCAGGACATCTTCTGCGGAGATTAGTATGCGAATTGGGGATTCTATTGGAACTACTATTCGGTGATCTACTTCTAATAGACGGAGGTGTCCTTGAGGGAGGTCTTGTGAGGGAATTATGTAAGAGTCAAATGCGAGATCTTGATAGTCTGTGTACTCATAGCTCCAATATCATTGGTGGCCGAGAGCTTTAACAGTTAGGTGTGGGTTGTTGATTTCATCTATGAGGTAGAGAATGCGAAGGGAAGGGAGGGCAATTAAGATTAAAATGATTGCAGGAAGAATTGTTCAGATTATTTCTACTTCTTGGGCGTCTATGGTATTTGTGTGTGTTAGCTTTGTTGTTATTATTAAAGAAATAATGTATAATACTAAAGCACTAATTAAGAAGACAATTATAATGGCGTGGTCATGAAAATGTAAGAGCTCTTCTATAATGGGAGATGCTGCGTCTTGAAATCCGAGTTGAGCGGGGTGTGCCATCATGAGGCCCATAGGGGCTAACCTATAACTTAGCTCTGACAGGGCTACATAATAAATTTACTAGGGTCTCATGAGAAAGAAGCATCTTGGCTATGTGATTGGCTTGAAACCAGTAGAAGGCGGTTCGATTCCTCCCTTTCTTGAGTTTGTTTGTACATATGTTGGTTCTTCGTAAGTGTGATAAGGGGGTGGGCAGCCGTGAAGTCATTCTAGGTTTGTGTTTGTTAGTTCTAGGGCGAAAACTTCTCGTTTAGCTGCGAATGCTTCTCAAATGATAAACATTATTATGATTACGGCTACTAGAGAAATTAGTGAGCCAATTGATGATAAAGTATTTCAGATGGTATATGCGTCAGGATAGTCGGAGTAACGGCGGGGCATTCCTGATAGCCCAAGGAAGTGTTGAGGGAAGAAGGTCAGATTAACCCCGGCAAATATGACACCAAATTGGACTTTTGTTCAAGTTTGATGAAGTGTATAGCCTGAAAATAGGGGAAATCAATGTACAAAGCCTCCTATGATTGCAAATACGGCACCTATGGATAATACATAGTGGAAATGAGCTACGACGTAATATGTGTCATGAAGAACAATGTCTAAGGATGAGTTGGCAAGTACAATGCCTGTTAGGCCTCCCACAGTAAATAGGAAAATGAAGCCCAGGGCCCAGAGTATGGCAGCATCTCATTTGATTATGCCCCCATGTAAAGTTGCGAGCCAGCTAAATACCTTTACACCTGTTGGAATTGCGATGATTATTGTGGCGGAAGTGAAATATGCTCGGGTATCGACATCCATTCCAACGGTAAATATGTGGTGGGCTCATACGATAAAGCCTAAGAAGCCGATAGATATTATGGCTCATACTATACCCATGTAGCCGAAAGGTTCTTTTTTTCCAGCATAATAGGTTACAATGTGTGAGATTATTCCAAAGCCAGGAAGAATCAAAATGTAGACTTCTGGGTGACCAAAGAACCAAAACAGATGTTGGTATAAAATTGGGTCCCCCCCACCTGCAGGATCGAAGAAAGATGTGTTTAAATTTCGGTCTGTTAGTAGTATTGTGATACCGGCGGCAAGGACGGGTAGTGATAGTAAAAGTAGAACTGCCGTGATTATTACTGATCATACGAATAGAGGGGTTTGGTATTGGGTTATGGAGGGTGGTTTTATGTTGATGCAGGTAGTAATAAAGTTAATGGCCCCAAGAATTGAGGAGACTCCCGCGAGGTGGAGGGAGAAGATGGTTAGATCTACAGAGGCCCCGGCATGGGCTAAGTTCCCGGCTAAGGGAGGGTAGACGGTTCACCCGGTGCCGGCCCCGGCTTCCACCCCCGAGGATGCAAGTAGCAGTAATAGAGAAGGAGGGAGAAGTCAAAAACTCATGTTGTTTATTCGTGGGAAGGCCATATCTGGCGCCCCAATTATTAGGGGGACTAGTCAATTTCCGAACCCGCCGATTATTACAGGCATTACTATAAAGAAAATTATGACAAAAGCATGGGCTGTTACAATGACGTTATAGATCTGATCATCGCCTAGCAGGGCGCCAGGTTGACTTAGTTCAGCCCGAATTAACAGGCTAAGTGCTGTACCAACTATTCCTGCTCAAGCTCCGAAGATTAAGTATAAGGTGCCGATATCTTTGTGGTTGGTTGAGAAGAATCAACGATTAATGGTCACAGGTAAGATGGCCGATAGTAGGTGGCAGGTTGTAGCCCTGTATAGGTGGGTGCCAGTCCCACTCTTATCACAATAGCTTCGTGGTGATTCACGCTAGAGTGCAAATCTAGAGAAGCACACCAAAGGTGTGCCGGAGCTTCTTTTTTTAGAAGAAGCTCAGATTGAAGCCCGCTGGATGGGGCGTTTAGCTGTTAACTAGAAATTTACGGGATCGAGGCCCGTCTGTCTGGGAGGTTTTAGCTTAATTAAAGTGCCTGAGTTGCAATCAGGAGATGTAAGTTAAAGTTTTACATGCCTTCAGGGGCTAGGAGGGTTGAACTCTTATTTAGGGCTTTGAAGGCCCTTGGTTTTGTTAACCTAAGCCTCTTAAAGTATCATTGGGGTTAGGGGTAAGAGGAGTAAGGATGGTAGTAAGAGGGTTGAGATTGTGGTTGTACTTAGTTTAGGTTGGAATCGTCATTTGTGTGTTGTTTGTGTGGTGGTTGGGAACACTGTGAGGGTTGTGATGTAAGATAGTCGTAAGTAAAAGAATAGGCTTAATAGAGCGGAGAGGGCAAGTAGGGCTGCGGTCATTGATAGGTTGTGGGTTGTTAATTCTTGTAAAATTAACCATTTTGGGATAAAGCCTGTTAGCGGGGGGAGCCCTCCTAGAGATATTAGTAGTAAAAATATAAGTGCTATGGTTGAGGGGGAAATTGTTCAAGAGGTGGTTAAATCTTTAATGTTTTTTGCTGTGATGAAGATAAGGATTATAAAGGCAGTAGTTGTTATTATGAGGTATAAAAATAGGTTGAGGAGTATTAAGTTTGAGCTTAGTGTGAGAATTGTAGCTATTCAACCTAGGTGGGCAATTGATGAGAATGCTATGATTTTTCGTGTCTGTGTTTGGTTTATGCCTCCCCACCCTCCGGTCAAGGTTGACAGTAGCCCTATAATTAGAAGTGTATTTGGGTGGATAGCGGGGGCGGCTATATAAAGTAGGGCGAGG